>NC_089796.1:53696235-53851235 GCF_040412425.1 Macrobrachium rosenbergii
TATGTATGCACACATATATACATACATACATACATATACTATATATATATAAACATTATACATACATATATATATATATATATATATATATATATATATATATATATATATATATATATATATATATATATTGTATTATATGTGTGTGTGTATAACTGAATTTCGAAGATATGGAACGTGATGAATGTATAAATAAAGGCAAATGCCACTCTTCCTTCGAGGCATTTGCCATATATATATATATATATATATATATATATATATATATATATATATATATATATATATATATATATTTAAAATAGGCAAATGCCTCGAAGGTAGAGCGGCATTTGCCTTTATTTATACTTTCATCAAATCCATATCATCGTAAAAGTTATATACATATAATTATATATAGGCCTATATTTATATATATATATATATATATATATATATATATATATATATATATATATATATATATATATATATATATATATATATATATATATATATATATATATACACTCTGTATGTATGTATATATGTATGTGCATACATATAAGATGTGTGCGCGTGCCAAAAGAAAACTATATTATGCATAATCATTAGAGAAAATCAAGACTAATTCCAAATTTTATATAGCCTACACCACGTAGTTTACAATGATACACTTGTGGCGTCTCTCCTTTTAAGGCAATAGTTTGCTAGTCTTCTAAATTCATCCTTACCATAAAAATTGGTTTTGAAGGAAATGACAAAGTTTGATGCTATACTTCTCCATTGATTTGTCTTCTGCCGTCAGCTGTTTCAGCTTTCACTATGGCTGTCTACAGGCTACAAGTAATATTACAATGGATTCACTGTGGTGTGTAAAGAATGTCGATTGTCTTTCCTTGTATGGCTGTGTGTGTGTGTGTGTGTATTCGTATAATGGATGGTGCCAAGGTCTAGCAGGAACTTTACTGTAATAGGGGTGGAGTAACAGCAATATCTAACTTTGATACAGTAAAGCTTTTTGTAGATGAACTTCAAGAGGATTTTGCGATTGAATGTCAGAACAGATTTGTGGTTCTAGAAATCGTACCTGAGGAGGAGTAAATAATCATTGCTGATTCCTTGTAACTCAAGACTGTATGTCAGTGTGTTGGAAAAGAATTACTGGGATATGAGGTAGCCAGATAGAAACTGTTGATATCGGAAGCAATAAAGAATTGATAAAAGCAAAAACATGGAGAAAAATTTCATGGAGGAGATGCTTAACACAAAGTAGAACATGCTAGGTACCCAGTTCAAGATTGTCAAGTTAAAGTAAGATTAAGCAGAGATAGGAGAATATATTCTGACGGGCAGCCCACAGAATTGTTAATGTAATGTCACTGGGTGAAAATAAACAGGAAAATATCGGTGAAAAGGAGGATGGGTGAATAAAAACATCAAGAGGGACAGAAAGACATCGCTGGACAAGATATTTTGTGATATCATGAATAACAGATTTAAAGGGAACAGTTTGATTATCATAGTAAAAGGCGACGAAGCCGTGAATGTACTTCTGCAATAGCTCCAAGTTTTTAAGGCGGAAACACCAATTTATTTATGATAGAATCACTACAGAGATTGATTTAGCTGAAACTAAAATGCTACGTATAATAATTAGACTTTTTGCAGCATATGGAATAAAGAAACTAAGCCTGGTTATTGTCAATTGAAGTCATAGAAGAGATGCCAATGAAAGGTGACTTGACTGAATATGGTAACTACAGGAGTACTCCACTAATATTGGTTGTCATGAAAATATTCATTATGCTCATTCTCAATAAGCTAGAGAAAGAAATTGATAAAAGGCATAGCTTTGGATAGACTGGATTTAGAAAAGGCAGGGGTCGCACAAACCAAATGTTTGTGTAAAGACATATTGTGCCTCAGTGTCATGGACTCGTTGGACCAAACACAATCTAGGTCTACAGGACCATAAATAATTAAAGATACCACAAATTAAGGTGTGTCAAAGGTATTGTGGGAGCAAACCCAAGTAAATGCAGCACAAGAATAACTCAAGTCAATGAAAAAGCCAATATATATATTATAATTCAAAAATACAAGAAATTATGCTTCATAAACATTAAAACAAAAATCATTTACACACAACACATACACCAATAATTAGGCAGCAACCTCTGAAGGAGGAAAGGGGGCCCAGAGAAATAGAAAACAAAAAGAAAGGAATAACCTGACTTTTACATGCTAAAGGATGATTATGAAATGATGCAAGTCTCTCCCAAAATCACTCCAATGAAGGCCGAGGACAGCAAATATAGAGTTAATCATAAACTCAACTGACTACTGCAACTGCCATGATCCCAGTCATCTCCGAAATAATTATGGATTGATCCCAGTGCTTTATAATATAAGTGGATGACATTACCGTCATTCTCTGGCAAGTAAATGATGAAATTAAAAAGAGAAACTGCCAGCTGAAGATATATATATATTCCGACTTGCTGTAATTCCATGAGCAGAGAAAGAAAGCAGGCTCACTAGTCAAGGTGCAGATACCAACTGCCTGCAGCTCGGAAATCAGGTCTCAAGTCAATTCAGCAGAGCCAAAATATGGAGGGGAAACAGGGAGGATTAGTCAACAAGACTAAACAAAAATACCACTGGAGTGAGGAGACCCTACTAACATGAAGGCGAACTAACAAATGAACTTTACAGCCTTCAGAAATGAAAGAGGAACTTAAAAACTAACCTAAGTGCTAATATATTATAAAATCCTAAGGCTTACTTACACTCAGTAAATGATATTAAAAATCCCCCCCCGGCCCTGTTGTCTTTCGGTGATTTCGAGAGGACCTCCACAGGTCAATATTGTGAAAGACCTTCTGTAACTATACCATTTCCGTTAAATATTTAGAGCTAATTAAAATTACCCATGACGAGGTAGATGCTAAGTTGATGTTGATTGGGTTTTGTCTGGTGAATTTTCGGCAAATAGTGGGGTGCTACAATGGAACGTTACTTATCACCTTTGTTGTTTACCCTTCTCATTTATTTTACAATAAAAAAACGGTTTAAGACAGGAGGGAAGATTTAGGTTGGTGTAACTATAGAAAGTTGACAGATGTATAATAGAATATGCAGATGATGATGTTTCAATTAGCAAAACATCTCAAGCTTTACAAAGAGAGATGGGATTCAAAACTAATCTAAGAATAGTAACAGTTAGGACAGAGTATCCACAAAGGGGATGAATCAACATTAGATGGAGAAAGGGTAAATGAGGTTTAATCTTGCAAATATTTTAGAACAATAATTGGCTGTACAGGCTCTCTTGAGGTACTGAGCGACTAAAAAGATTAGTGGAACAATAAACAAGTTAAATAAGCTTAGGAAATCAAATAGCCTGGAATTGCATTTGAAAGTAAAAATGCACAAAAGTCTACTACGTTATGCATTGCTACATGGACAAGATTTATGGTACGACAGTGAAACTGCTATATATCTGAGTCTTGTCAGTTTGAGAATATGGCTTTAAAAAGAATATGTGGAGTCATGTGACATGGTAGAATTAGAAATGATACCATAAGGGAAATTACGGAGGTTCCATATTTAGATGAGATATTCATGAAAGCGAGAAGCAAATGGCTTAGACATATCCTTCACACAACCTCTGGGATAATATCGTGGTAGTGTCTACTGGGCTTCTGTTGGTGTTCTTATGATTTGACTTTGCTTAGAATTAGGACAGATAGTAGGAAGATTGATAGAGAAAGAGCTGTATGAATGTAGAAGAGGAAGCTGTATGGACACATGCCTGGAACAAGTGTTATTTTGAAACGGTTGGGTGAGAAGCTTCCAGATTAGGGGGAACAGCTATATGGGATGATATAGAAGAGTTTATGATGGAGTTGACAGAGACGTGGCGTAGAGGCAGTTTAGGATATATGGGGTAGCAAGTAAGTCTTTGAGTGATGAACGCACACCACGAGTTAGAATATATAGACAAGAGAAGGATTTATTTGGGTTACGAGTTGTCCTGAGATACAGGTGTGTTGTTTCCATGGCTGTTAATATTTTTATTGATGGAGTGATGAGAAAAATCAGTTTCCAAAGCGGTGATATCAGCAAATGGGTCATGAATGTTGCTGATGATACAGTGTGAGATGGTGATAGTTTGGTAAAAGAGCTTGCTAGTGTTTGTAGGTGGAAAAAGTTTAAAGTGGATGTTAGCAAGACGGAAAACAGAGGCCAGGAAGATTGTGAAATAAACGTCAGGATGGGTGGAAGAAGAATTAGGATGATAAAATAGGCGTCACAAAATATTCCCTAATTACTATTATTCCTTTCAAAAGAGAGATAAGAATTATATTTCGTCCACGAAGGTAAACAGAAAAATAACGATAACGAGAAACTGCGATAGATTAGTTTCCTTTTAGTAATAAATTACGCAGTAAACAAACTTTATATAAATATATATATATATATATATATATATATATATATATATATATATATATATATATATATATATATATATATATATATATATATTTTGTATTGTAAGAAGAATAGAAGTGAAGTTCTCTTAATTCTCCCTGACCAAAGTTATAACCCTTTACATGATACCTAAATGCGGCAGTACTTGTCCTGAAGGATAATTTCCTGGGAAACGCGCGTCCATGTTGCAATGCAAATTGGCGAAATGGACCATCACATTTGCATAACGATTAAACCATTACAGGTGCTATTATCATTTCTCTGCAGTTTGTTTTATTTGCGTTTCTTTTTACGATTATAGCAAAGCTACAGATCAGTTGTTTAAATATATACTTTTATCTTACTTGTCTTGTGCTTCCATATTTTGCTAACATTGAAAAATATTTTTTTAGTAAAAATCTAAAGAACTTTTCATTTCAATACCCTGTTATCGAGGGCGAGTTGTTTTACTTAGTAAAGGGTCACAGACTGCGGCCTTAAAAATGCTAGAAATTCAGGTTTGATGTATGTTTTCAAATGCCCTGAGCAAAACGCTAATTTGAGGAAATAAGAAATGATGAAATAGTGGAAAAAGGTCACTTTTAAGCTAATATTCCAGTAGGAATGTAAACCTTAATTTTTCTTCATAGTTTTTGTGATGATTAAAATCCTTGCCTTTGTTACCGTCATTTCCGTCGCAAATAAATCTTCAACTTATTAACTCCCAATGCTGGGTATACGAGTATACGGTAGGATGATCGGCAAATAGTATTTGTTTACAGAAATAAAGGTAATAATTGTGAGAATGACTTAAAAACCAGAAAAATCAAAGTTTATCTCCGAAGCAAGCCAAACTTAACCCTACCCTTTATCGATGGGAACCGGGTTCTTTGGTTTGGGAAAAACGAGTGAACTGTGCCAATAATAATTGTAAAATATGTGAAAAATACAAGAGAAGCAACTGAAGAATATATTATGGTTCATACGTAATCAATAGTAAGTAATTACAGACACACACATCCTAACCTAATCTTCCCTAACTTAACATAGAGCGCCTGCCCTACCTTTTAATTTTCGATAGAAGTGTAGCAGTGGTACTTAAAGTTATGCATCCTCAGGTAACCTGCCATAGTCTTATCCCTCGTGCTGAAGATTAAGGCGAAACTTTTTTTTATACCGTAAATGGATATCCAACCTAATACCCTTATCTGGTCATGCCCGAAGAAAATGATGAAAAGAAGAGGTAGAGAAGGGTGGGCATGTATGTGATCTCCGGTGTTCCCTGGGACAGTGTTTTTGGCCAATTACTTTTTATATTATATACTTGCGGTATGTGGTTTGACCTCCTGCTTATGCAAGTCGTGTTTCCTTCTCTCCACTGACCCATCTCCTTAGGATAGACCCTAACAACACAAATTACGATTGTTAGTCGGTAGAGTTCATTGGAACACCCTGCCACCTACCACGCCCCCATTCAACCAGACACACCTTTGCACTGACAGTGCTTCTTTAGCACGTCTAACTCATTTAAAACCCGGTGGGGGGCGCGGTTAGTGCCGTTATTGCACCTCATGCGGTTCACTGTAGGCATTACTTAAGGTTCTTTGCAGCGTCCCTTCGGCCCCAGCTGCAACCCCTTTCGTTCATTTTACTGTACCTCCTTTCATATTCTCTTTTTCCATCTTATTTTCCACCCTCTTCTAACAGTTGATTCATAGTGCAACTGCAAGGTTTTCCATTTCAGCGTTGAATGACCTGATAGGTCCCAGTGCTTGACCTCTGGCCTAAATTCTATGTTCAATTCAATTCAGTTCAACTCATTTAAAATTCTAGACGTATTTCTAGATTGCAAATTCAATATAGGGAATCAGATCAGGTCTGCCTCTTCTTAAATTGCACGAAAAAATGTTACATTGGAAAAGTCTTGAAAGATTTTTGGGGATCTGTCTATTAAGAGGGAATAATCTCATTCTTTTATTCATCCATGTTTTGACTATATCCTTGTTCGGTCATCAACAACTGACTTGCATCTTAACTTGTTGGACATACACTTGAATTCTGTCTAATTTCTTAACCCTGACTTAATCCCAATCTCGGACACCGCAACTCAATTAGTTTATTGTGCTTACTGTACACAAAACAATAGTTCATAATTGTAATCAACCCCTCAGATCTTCCCAAGCTGAGTAACAGATAAGAAATTAATTCTAACAGACCTGTCTTATCTTCTGTGAGGTTCAGCACCACATAGTTATTTAGAAGTTTCATTCCTGTTGTGGTCAAATTGCTGAATGATCTTCCCAATCCTATAGCTGAATCTTTGGAAGCACTCGAGTTCAAACTTGGTGCACATGCATATTTGTTTAGCAGGGTGACATGAGTATCACTTCATAGATTGTTACTTGCCTTATTATTTTTTGCTCTGTTATATATATGCTTTTCTTTGTTTCATTATTTATGCTTCATTTCAAAATTTCCTTTTCTGTACTGGGCTGCTTCCTGCATTGGGGCTCTTGGGCTTGGAGCATTCTGTTTTTCCCAGTAGGACTGCAGCTTGATAAACCTAACTGGAGGGCATGAAGATTGCTATGAAACTGATGTACCCATGTCCTCAAAAATGACGGTATTATATTTTCGATTAGGAACTCTCCTTTATGGAGGGAATTTTCTTGCCTTTTGTTGGTGTTATGGTTTTATATTTAAGAAATTATTCTCAGACAGTCACTTATTTAACCATTCAAAATACTTTGTTGGGAAACCACAACTTCGAATTAAATAATGTCACTCCCAAAAATACCACGATTCACGCGTCAAAGAGAAGCCATGGTGATTAGTTTTCATTTCAGTAATTTAGAGGAGATCCGATGTTGCAAATAACCTTTGGGAGCCAGGAGCTCTCTCATTACCACCTTTCTCATTAAGTGAAAGTGTCCTTCATCGGGTGATGAAATACCTTTGATTTCCCGTCACACGACCTCTTTCAGAATGTCATTTCATGCATTGCTCCGTGGGAGTTTATTCTCTCAGAATTTGATCCATTTACGCGTGGGTGAAATTCCTCCACAGCTTCAGTTGGTGGAGTTTACTGACTCACTAAATCCGCAGCATTATTTGGAGAATTTGTTTGCATTTTGAATGTGCGTCAGTTTTGTTTTCTCAATTTCTTTATTGGTTTCATGAAAGAGTTTGCACAAATATGGCTATTGTTTTATGCGGGAAGTAGCGTTGTTTCTTATATTATTATTATTATTATTATTATTATTATTATTATTATTATTATTATAGTTTCGAAAGAGACACACGATTACAAAAATATTGCCTTGGATGTTACAAGGCCAGCGATTCTTTGTTAGACTTTTGACAAACAAAGGGTAGTAGCGGAGGCGTTCAGACTTATAATACACTATTGAAATATGGATGTTTTTGAAGATGGAATAATCCTTAACATCCATTTTTGAGCTCATCAAAGCCTAACTATTAAACGTTCAAGCTTCTAAAAAGTGACGGATTCTTCTTAGAAATCTTTGCTTTTCTCAGATATTTTTTTGAATAAAAAACTGTTGGTCAGACTAAAAATTCACTCTGATGACAACCTGCTAATTTCTGCTGATATACTGTATATTCTCTTTTCTAAGAATGCATTTCATATTGTGCTGTGGCCTTTTAATATTTTAATATTTTAATTTTTTTAATTGCAGGTGAGCAGCGAGTGTTTCATGACTTTCCAGAAAATATTGCAGGGTATGTACAAAAGTCGGTTTGATAATTTCTTAATTATCTTTTGTATTTATTATGAGGTGTAAGAGTCGGTAATCAATAAGAGCACTAAACAGTTTTTCACATCGTGGTTAACAAAAACTCGAAATTGATACAGTTAAAACATTACAAGGTTTAGAAAATTATACTATCAAGATAATACTGCAAGAATTTTACTCGTGAAAGGTTTTCCTACAAAAATAGATTATATCAAGAAAATTAATATGGACGAAAACATTCGAAAAAGTTATTCTTTTTATAACTTGAAGCAGCTCAAGTTTGGCCAAGCTAGTCGAGTGGATTGTTAACAACAGCCGAAATTTGTGTACTGGCTCATGGTTTGGATTTCTGTGCTGGGAAAACAAAAATCCACATATGTATTTCAGTGGTCATGATCATATAATAAATATAAATGGTCGTAGTGAAGCACCTTCCGTCATTAGAGGTTTTTTTGCTATGAATAAGAACATGGGTAATTTTCCGGGTAAATGTAGGAGAGCATGGTTAGGCGCAATAAATGTAGAGCCCTAAGGTAACATTTCAGTTATGGACAGTTCTAAGTACATAAATATGAATTCTTTTGAGTGATCAAAATATTCATCAAAACTTTGGCTGCTGCCATTAACGAACACTGAAATCTGTAACAACACTTCTGTCGAAATATCTTTTTTTTTTTACAGGATGTTCAGAGAGCCTGTTAGCTCTCAGTATCTGACGATTTCTTTAACTAGAACTTCCGAGAACAGTTTTGAAATAGAGAAATAATCTAAAAGGCTAGAAACAACTGGATCGTTTACAATTATTGATCTTTCAGCAGTAGTTATCGTGATGCCTGGTGATTTTTTTTGTAATTTACTGAAAATAAACCAGTCAAAAGCCTTGATTTTCTTAGGCTGATAGGAGTAGTTTGTCTGACGCGTTAATCAATGCCAGTTAACGTTTGCAACAAAAAAGCGGCTCGTATGCCTGTAACCCTAGTGGAAGAAAGTTAAGGATCAGGGACGGCAACATTAACATTAAAGTCTTAACTCTATTATATTAATGAATTTATCTTCTTGAGAAAATTTTGTCATCCTTCATAGCTGGTATTGTGGTATTCTTGAATGGACCTTTTACACAACGCCAGTTTACTAAATTTTTATTTTCTCAGGTGTGTATTACTTAGACATTTCTTGTGGAAAGAGAGTTATACATTTGTTTACATTCATTAATTCTGATTAGCAATTCACAGTCCCAAATATTTGAAGTTACATTCCCTACTTGGTGTTTCATATAGCCTTTTAGTCCTTTACAGTATTTTCAGTTGTATTGTCCACTTGTATTTTTATAATTAATAAGTAAATTTATCCTCCTGCTGGCAAAACTATTGAAAGTACAGTATATTCTATCTTAAGCCAGATACGTTGAAAGGGCAACAATAAAAATAACTTCTCATCAGATTTTTTTTCAAGTTCGTGGCATAAAACCTTTTCCTTAATTTATTAAGAGCTCTCGCAGTGAAGTGCTATGGGTGAAAGCGTGCAAGTTCCGCGAAACAAGGAGACGGTTATATGCAGCAAAGTTAGACAAGAAAACACATCGAATGAGAATAATCAAGAGGAAAGTACAGAAGTTGTAGCACATTGTTGGTAAGAAAATCATTGACTGGACTGTCAACTTCACAGAAATATCTGCAGAGACATGAATATGAGGAGTTTAGTTGATTGTGCTTTATTTGTTAGAATCCTCACATTTTGTGAGTGGCTGTCTTTTCTACACTTGATGTCGTAAATAAAAAGAACGTTAAATAAGCATGATTAAGCAATATTAGCCAGGACTTTAGTAAAAGCAAACCCCTTAATGGATTCATTCCTAGGGGTCTACCTGTGCAAACTGATATCTTCTTGAGCCATTTCATCATGTAGTACCTTTATGGTTGTTGTTGTTGTTCTAGATTAAACTGGTCTTACGCCATCCCGTAAGCATTTGTACAAATGTGGAAGGAGGGTATTGGTGCCGCACAGGTAGTTTGCCGAAAGGTCATTGTCCTATATGAAGAGTTTGATAATATCATTGGCATTTTAGAAAGATGCTTATAATTATTAATTATTAATTATCTACATGCGTCTGGAATTTCGTGATGACAAAATATAACAAAACTTTAAAGCCAGTGATGTAAAAAGTTATAACTAAAACAAAATGATAAATAATTCTACACAGATGAGGTTGGTGATAAATCACATGTATATTTATGAAATATACCCTAATCAACATACATTCGTAGGGACACACAGTACATACATTTTTGTTAGATTAGAATAATAATTTATCAAAGCGTAAAACCATTATAAAGCATCTCTACAATTGTAATAATGCATTCTCATTTGCAGAAACTTAGTTATCTGTTACAATTTGTTACTTCATCCATTATTTTCTTGGAAACAAGCGAAATACATTTCTAAATCAAAAGGCAAACCCAGAACATAATCAGTATCTACGGCTCAAATTTTCTCATTTCCTTTGCCAGATGTAGACCGTTATTTTCCCATGATGATAACATTTCAGTATTGTTTACACAGTTTTTATTTAAAAAAAATCCTTTGCTGTTTCATCCATTTTTATCCCTCTGCTAACTGAACCTGTCCATGAATTGTTTCATACTGATACATATGACTCAAGATACGCATACTTTGGAAACTTGTGGTCTATAGAACCACCAAAATACTCTAAACCAGCTTTTAGTGAAATCGTAATCTTTTTCTTCAGTCTCACATCCGTCAGACAAGCCAAACAACATGCCCGAAAGACTGTTTATGAAAGGATCATTATCCTGATCGTGAGAGTAAGTTTATTGAGGAAGGAAGAAAAATGCATCAGCTGTTATCTATGCTGTGATACTCTTGTGTTACATTCTCATTCCATAAGAAAACTGACTTTCCATAAAAGAAGTTTTAAAACGTCGCTTGTTTCAGTCTATACTGTTACTGTATAAGTGATACACTGAATTTGTGCTTAACCGTTTCAAGAAGTTTAAGTTTTCTAAGAAACTACAAATCCATTTTGAGATAGGTAAAAATCTTTACTATCTAACGTCTTCAATATATTTACAATCTGTACCTTGCAATTAAGAATTTCATCTTGATTTTACAGATTCAACAAATTTGCAGTTTTGGATTCCTTCTTCTTCTTCCTCTTCTTCTCCTCTCTCTCTCTCTCTCTCTCTCTCTCTCTCTCTCTCTCTCTCTCTCTCTCTCTCTCTCTTTTTTGGGGGGTTAAGAGGTACTGGTGAATTTAGTACGTCAAGCCAGAACTTCAAGCTGATGGGGAATTGAACTGACTTGTTTTCTCCCAGTGTTTTTCTTGAAATAAATCTTTATTAGTAAAATCTTTCGGTGATTTGGCAGTTGTTTTTAATTATGCTGTACAGCTAGTTTACATTCATATTCCAGTGGTCACTGACGTTTATATGCTTTCCTGAGGGTTGAGATGATGATTTGGACTTTTTCTTGTCATTATAAAATTTATTACATATCCGCTAAAGAGAAAATTAGTCACTTAACTGAGATCGGGTCAAGGAAATCACTCATTATTAATTTCATGAGATACGGAGAATCGGCAAAGACACAAATACCGTGAACAGAGGCAGCTGGATTTGCTAATGTTGATCATTACATATCAGTGCTTAAAGTAATTCACAGGGTAACATTTGCAGGACTAAGGAAATTAACTTTAGGTCATTAATAATAGCTGTTAATCAAGGTGTAGGCGTCATAATCCGTGGTGATTCCCCAATGCAGTAGAGGGCACAAGGCCACTGATGAGCTGGCCTTGTAATAAGAAGCTGTCCCCCCAACAAATCAGTTCATCGCCGCCTGAGTTTGGGATTAGTGTGTCCCGGAAGTTTTTCGGATCTACAAGTCGGTAGTAGAGAAAAGTCATCAACCTAAAGGTTTTTCTAATTTTCCAGTTAGAGTGAAAGACAGTGGCATAAAGCACAAGGACTTTAGAACCAGCAGTAATGCATGAGGTGTCTATTAGGGAATAAAATAACGCGCCTAATTTTGACAGTCTCACTCTCTCTCTCTCTCTCTCTCTCTCTCTCTCTCTCTCTCTCTCTCTCTCTCTCAGCTATTGCTCTGGTCTGGCCTGATTGCCTTTCTGTTTTCTTCTCCCAGTGGAGTAGGTAGGTCCCTAATGTCTCGGCAAGATTTCCATTTATATGGAAATAGTAATTGAGCGATCATGTTTTGTTTTCCAATAATCTTTCGGTTAGTCCGCAAGAACGTTTTCTTAACTTGTCTAGGGTTCCAAACCCGTTCACTTCTCGTAGTGCTATGGATGCAGTTAATATACTTGAAGCATACACATGCGCATGCGCTCACGCACACACACACACACACACACACACACACATATATATATATATATATATATATATATATATATATATATATATATATATATATATATATATACAGTATATATATATATATATATACATATATATATATATATATATATATATATATATATATATATATATATATATATATATATATATATATATATATGTTAGATAATTGAGAAATGAATCATTTATTGTATTGTCGTCGTATCTACGTTGATTTGATGTCTTAGTTTTACGGACTTACATGACCAAGAAGCTGTGCTGACTTAAGGCCAGTTTGATTCAACAACAATAACAAAGTCTGGTAAATGTGATATCACACACACATATTTTGGAGGAAATTTTTTTGAATTGTGGTAGGATGAGAGAACAGTGAGTCACCTAGTTGAGGTAAGAAAGGAAGCCAGATGTATGGAAAGATTGGTAGGAAACTTGAAGTGTATATGGAAGCCAAGGTTGTAGTGTATGAAGGAACTGTTGAACCGTCTCTCAGTGGACTAAACCGTAGTTGTGTAAGGCAAAGCAAAAGCAAAAGATGAATTGTTTATATGGCTCAGGGTGAGAAGTGTGGGTATGTGGTTAACTGATTTTAATAAATTCATGATCACAAGAAGAAAGAGGGAAGAACAGATAAGTCAAGGAAGGTAACATGGTATGTATCAAAGATTTGAAGAAGACTAGAAGCATAAATGATGTCAAAGTTGAGATTTATGGTGGGAATGATGTGCCAATTCTCCTGTATGGAAGTGAAGTGTGGATGTTGAATGCAAAAGGAAAAAAAGACTGAAACTACTGAGATTAATTTTGTGGTATAAAAAAGTTTGAAAGGGTGAGAAATGTGGAACATGTAAATTTGTAAAAAGTTAACATTACTGAAAAGATGTATTGAGATGTTATAAGGTGATTTGGTCATGTGAGAATTGAGAATGATAGGCTGTTAAAAAGAGCGTAAGATGTGGAAGGGCTGGGAGAAAAGAATAAAGGAAGACCCAGTAATTGTTTCTTTGGGTGAAAAAGAAAGGGTCTTGATATCTATGAAGCAAAAGTGTGTGCAATGTAGAGAATGACGCCTGAAATAGCGGACGGACATCCCATCTTGAGGCCAGTAGCAATCACACTTTTCAGTTGTATGGGATGCTAGGAAAAGAAAATGGTAGTCTTCTCTGTAGGGTTGGAGTCACCTAACGTCGTGGTGTATGCTGTTTGTAACCCCGTACACGGTATTGATATTGCAAATAATCCTACATGGATTATATATATACACATATATATATATGTATATATATATATACATATAATATATATAATATATATTGTTTAATATCAGAGACCTGAATAGTTCCACATTGGACGGGTTGGTACTGTTCTCGGCTAGCACTCTGCTGGGCCCGCATTCGATTCTCCGGCCGGCCAATGAAGAATTAGAGAAATCTATTTCTGGTGACAGAAATTCATTTCTCGTTATAATGTGGTTCGGATTCCACAATAAGCTAAATAGGTCCCGTTGCTTTAGGTTAAAGTTAAGTATACCTTAGTTTTACTGTTGCAGACCACTGAGCTGATTAACAGCTCTTTTATAGGGCTGGCCCGAAGGATTAGACTTGGCCCATTTTACGTGGCTAAGAACCAATTGGTTACTTGAAAAACGGGACCTACAGCTTATAGTGGAATCCGAACCACATTATAGCGAGAAATGAATTTCTATCACCAGAAATAAATTCTCTAAAAACTTCTTCATCAGCCGGTCGGTGGGATTGAACTCCGGCCCATCGAAGCGGCGGTCTGAAGCTCAACCGACTCAGCCAGGGAGAGATCCGTTGCTCCCAGAGGTAACCAACTGGTTCTTAGCCACGTAAAATAAATCTAATCCTTCATGGCCAGCCCTAAAAGAGCTGTCAGTCAGCTCAGTGGTCTGGTTAAACTAAGGTAAACTTCCATGAGGCCTGAATGGAGATAATTTATCTAGCCAAGGTGCTAATTGTATGGCCTCGTCTGTAAATTAATTAAAAAGAGAGAGCTAAAGGGATAAGGTAGCCAGTCAGACACGTGTGTTTTACGTTAAATTAATTTATTTACTAGTACAAGTCAAAAGTGAGACAATGGTAAAGGGTGGCTTTAACAAATAAGCCAGTTACACTTTAAGGTTTAAGAGTGATTTATACAGCCTTGATCGGACGAACTAAAGCATGATGGGACGAGTGGAATACAGCCAAGAACAGCATGTTTCCTCTTAGAGAAAATGCCTGAATTAATAAGGTATCTAGTATACACACTGTTATGACCATTGTTGGACCTAACTCTAGTTTTAGTAATTTTAGGTTCTTATGCCCTAAAGATAATTACTCAGTGTTGTTACCAGGTACACAGCAAAACTTAGTCAGTGGAAACGAAAACAGGGGAAAAACTCTACAATATTTATTACAAACAAAATTACAACAAGAAAAAAAAAACCTTAAGTCAACCTTTGTGACTCCATCCTAAGGATATACCGAATCTCGTAAAATCCTGTGGGATTCCTAACCACTAAAACTAAGCCCTACATAGAAAAACTAAGGACAATAAACATCTATACACAGGGGCAAAAATGATGCCCAAAGCAATAACTAGCCAGAAAAATACTAATACCTATGACTATAAGAATATGAAAGAAGGCAAAGAACAAAAGAGAGAAAACTTAAATCTCCTACCTAGGATTTATAAACTAAACTTAAACCTAAAGATGAACAAAACCAATACCAAGGTGCAACAAAAAGACTGTCATAAAAATCACAATATACATATAAAAGATATATTAATTCACCCAAAAAAATTAAATTTAAAAAAAAAAAACAAGTAAACAAATGGCATTAAATGTCTTGCCTTAATGAAGGCCGTGATCCCATGCACCAGGACTGCTATCAAGGGAAGACTCAGATACAGGTAACCACAGGTGAAGGACAAGTCGGAGACGTCCGTGTTAATAAAATAAGGGCAAATCCCTACCTGATATCTGTCTCCCTACAGTCCTCCTCACGAGCCTGAATGCTCCCACTGCTGCAGCAAAAACGGGCGTCCTGGAAAACACAATGCCAGCTGCTTTACGTCTCCATAAGTGCAGGAGATAAACGACTGCACTTACACCTTTTGTTTACCTTTAGGAAACCTTTCCCACTAAGGTGGCAGCACGACGAAGTCGCAGGTGACTAAGTCAACTGCGACGCAACCAGCCTTACTCAGTCGAGAAGTGACTAATATACACCTGCGAAGGGCAGCTCCCATACGGCAAAATACAGTATATATTGTTACAACGTCGCAGGTGACCGAAGTGTACCTGCGAGAAACAGCTCTGCTGGGCCCTGACCATACACAGGACGAATATTCAATATTCCAAAAGCGCCAGCAGCATATCCGTCAGGGAGAATCAAAAGGCCCGAACTGAATCTGTCCAAGAGCCGCGCCCTCCAATGTCAAACGCTGGTCTCTTTTCACCAGCCACTTCCATGAAAAATAAACACAGAAAAAAAACAGCGTTAATGAGGCACTTACAAACATATAACGAGCGGGAGGAGGTTAAACTTGACGATCAGCAGACAAAAGCAAAGCTTAAAATTAAAACCTTAATAACTAATATTCTTAATCTAAGTTTTACTTGACCAGCAGTAACAAGGCTGAGAACTACCAAAAAGCAAAAGTAAATATAATTACGTTAATACATAATACACACGATCCCTAACATTAACTGAATTAATTAGGCGGCTACGTAAGGATGCTGGAGATACTATGCAATGATGTAAACTCTTGGTTCCAAGTCACTTGTTTGCAATGCAAAGGGGGTTGGTTCTAGTTTACTAGGACTAAATTAAAAAAAAAATAGCAAATTCGCCACACTTAGATTAATATGGCACTTCCACAGAGTTGGCTAGGTAAGTTTGGACATGGGATTTGGGTGTAGGAAAAGGGTAAAGGAATGGGTTTGGTTTCGAGAGGGAAAGGACAAAGGGAAGGGGCTCCAAGGCCTAATTCTGGCAGACACTAACCTGGTTTTATATTAATATCAATGCTTCGTCAGGTTTCATGCGCCGTGCATCCAGCAGGGAAGGGTTAGCCTCTTCGGATGGCCTTCGGTCCCCACAGAATAAGGATGGCCACTTCAATGCCATGTTTTCAGTATGGCTGCCAGAAGCTGGATCACGAGCAGCTCGTTCAAGACATCTAATCTCTGAAAGTTGGGCGTAGAAGGAGGCTGGAGTGCACTGCTTCACTTCCACTGGTCGCCAGGGGGCAGAGCATAAAGCTCCTCAGCTGAGTTTCTTAGGTGTGCCCTGTCGAATTTAAAAACCTTGGAGCAGCAAACAGGGTAGGATGGGGTCAGAAGTAGGTCAAATAGAGACTTCTTATTTGGGATGTGTACTTGACCAGTGAATATGAGGGAAGTTAAGGGCAAGTGATATACATATATATATATATATATATATATATATATATATATATATATATATATATATATACTGTATATATAAACTTTTTTTCCCTTTATACCTGCGTATCTTTGGCGACAAATTCTTCCCCTCTCCTTCAGATCTCAGTAGACTCTTCTTGTCTCCGCCGAAATGAAGAGAGGACCAAAAGAGTATATATGAAGGTGGAGGAGGCCTTTACACACGAGACAGAGGAAGAAAAAGATAAAGCAAGGACGAGCTACGTAAAGTATCAGGTAGACTTTATTGGGTCGTCAGTTACTAGCTAAAATAAAGTGATATTTAAATCAACTGACGATAATTACAGCAAAAAAATTTCAGTTGTGTACGTTACTATAAAAGGACCGAAGAGCATAGTGTGTTTACGCCTAAAATAATGTTATTACTAATAAAAAGTTATAGGTCACACCCAATAAAACATTTTCATGGTTTCCTTTATTTGATATTGTACCCTTTTCAAAGTTTAAACAAGTATTCATTATAGTAACGTACGCAACTGAAAAATTTTTTGCTGTAATTATCATTAATTGAAGTAAATATCAATTTATTTTAACAGCCCAGCTGTTAGTAACTGATGACCCAATAAAATCTATCAGATATTTTAGGTGGGTCGTCCTTGCGTCATCTTTTTCTTGATCTGTCTCGTGTGTAAAGGCCTCCTCCACCTTCATAAATAATCTCTCGGTCCTCTCTTCATTTCGGCGGAGACAAGAAGGGTCTACTGAGATACTGAAGGACAGGGGAAGGATTTGTCGCCAGGGATAAGCAAAGATAAAGGGGAAAAAGTTTTTCTGTTTGCATTTTTGTTCGGGGATGGGGTCAGGATTTGTCTTTTGAACCGAATAACCAAAATAAACTAGCATTTCCTCGTACTGTACTTTTGCATTTTAACACAGTTTTCTCCCTTTATTCCTTTCTTGATGAAGCGGTTTATGTTTCCGCAAACTTTTTTTATGTATTTTCTGTGGTGAGCATGCAGGCACACTGTACGCACACATTTGACGTACACTGAAATATCTTTCATGATCATTAAAGACGTCGATTTTTTCTCATAGTTTTTTCCATGTTGTGACAAAAAGATAAAGGGAGCATAACGAAGATATTAAATTCTTTCAATGTTTGCTATTTTTTGCATTTTAAGTTTGGAACCATTGCATTTAATTAATGCCAATCTTACATTTTAAGAATAATGAAAACTGCATGCATCTTGTACCTTGTATTTCATTGTCAGTTTTTATTAGACTGTAGGTAAAATCTCTCTCTCTCTCTCTCTCTCTCTCTCTCTCTCTCTCTCTCTCTCTCTCTCTCTCTCTCTCTCTGTGTCATCTCTATACTCTCATCCCGTAATCTAGCTTTCATTTAATTTCTGTCATCATATTGTTCCCGAATGTCTCAAAAGTATCTTCATATGTAGCCTAATAATGCCAGATATTGGCTCCCACGTAGATAAAATTTTTTCGTATTTTTTCCATTTTGCTGAATCCTCTCATTCTACTTTCACGCTCACCATCCACTGTTTCCCTCATTTGTCTTCTAGTTTTGTTGGAAATTGACTGCACAGATTACAGTGCTGAGGAGGTTAATCACAATCTCCTCTCGGATGGGAGGATAATATGCCATGGTTCATAGCAACCCAACTCTGCATCCTATTCCGAAGATAAATCCTTTGTTATTCTGTGTAATGAAGCATTCGATGGGGGTATCCGTGATCCCTTTACGTTTCAGGAGATTAACGAGAGAGAGAGAGAGAGAGAGAGAGAGAGAGAGAGAGAGAGAGAGAGAGAGAGAGAGAGAGAGAGAGAGAGAGAGAGTAGCCATTGGGAAATGCGTCTTTTCGAAATTATGTTGAAATATGAAGTGCATAATGGGCAAAATAATTGCTTTTTTGTTTTCAATAAATGAATGTATTGAATATGGCTTCGCGCAATTGAGGGTTTACGCTTTCTCTAAAAAGAAAGGTTTTGCCACCAAACCCATTCCTAATCCCCTACTTAGGCAGCCAATCACGGAGCAAATTACAGTTACGTGCTTATGTCTCGGGCATCACCTAACACTGGGTCTCCGTCATACACATGACTGACCTACCTGTAACTGCATTCCCGCCCTCATGATGCATCAAAAGTGGGCTTGTTTTAGAGGATGAATTTACGGGCTGCTGTATGAGCAAAAACTCGTACTGGCATAACGCCAGCTTAATCATAACAACAGCAAATGAATCAGTTGAGAATGAATCAGTTAGCAGAGCCACCTGGTAGATAAGCATAGTTCTGAAAAAACCTCTGGCAGCTAACAGCTAAAGAACCACCAAAAGCCTAACTACGGCGCTTCAGCGATGGGTCGTTTTCTCTTGGAGCAGGTCATCCTATGATTTTTGTTAGCATTAATCCTAGTGGTTAGCAGGCTATCTATGGCTAATATGTAAAGCCACTAACCTTGACTACGCTTATTTATTGATTCTTATGAAATTTCTGCTGTCAAGCCAAGCACTGGATCAGTTTCGGCCATTCAGCACTTAAAACAATGAAAAGAGAGAATTGGGGTGGTTGAACAGCAAGGTGAAAAGATCCGCAATATAAAGGAGATGAATGGAAGGATCTAAAAGTGGAACTGGGAGAAACCCCATAGTTTCACTAAGGAGTAATAGTCAGAGAGGTTGGACAGCAAGATTGAAGAAAGGAAGTGGGAATGAAAGTAAATTAAAAGGCTAACAAGTGGATGCAGCTAATGGGGGAAGGGGTGCTGCAAACACTCTTTATTAATGCCTACAATGTACCATGTGTTTTGCACTGACAGCAGTAACCCCCTATGGTGTTACTCCAGCTAAGGTCATCTCCAGTAGTCTCAGCATCATTATTTTTGCATAACCTTTTACCAGTAAACAGAATAACTACATCCAGCCTATCAAGAAAATGAAGCTACTAATGGACTAAATGAGGTGTATAGCTCTGGCTCACCTTCTCTCAAGAACTTCAAAGTTCATAACAATAGCATGGTAGACCCAAGCATGGTTCTTATATAACCTCCTGATGACTAATGGACTAACTTTTACTGTGCTTAATGCTACTGAGATGATCATGTAGGGAAAAAATGGTACACAGTGTCCATGGACGAAGTAGCAAACACAAGCACTTTATACCTCTGCCTGTTCCCCTTCCCATCAACTGAAACATCTGTCTGGTTCTGAATGTGCAAAGCAAGAGGATCATGTATAAAGACTGCACATCGTAATAGCAGAGTTCTCCCTGTCCCCACCCATTCACGCACAGTGGGTTGTTGACTTGCCTAATACACCTCTGGGAGACATGATGGTGAGGGCATCTTGGGACGAACTCTAATTCCTCCTGACATTGCTGCAACTTGACAGACAGGAAGTCAAGGAAGGTTGACCTGGCAAAGGACATATGGTTACACTGCTTGCCAACAAACATCTGATCCACCCTCCCATTGCCAAAGGAACCCCCATGTCATAACCATTAAAGAGGGATGATGAGTTGTTGGGGACTTCCAAGGTTTACAATGCACAGATCATGCCATCTGTGAAGCCAAAGAAGGCAATGACCAGGACCAGGATGATGATACACAAGCCAGCACCATGCAGAAGTGCCCATTCAAGCTGACAAAAGGACCACCCATACCAACCAGTTCTCTGTATATATTACATCATGAGTTCAGGAAGGCAGCCAAGAACTGTGCTCCCAAATGCAGCTGAAGAACAAACAAGTGAGATGACTACCCAAGAAAATAACAGCGGCTGCCACAACACTGACAAATGGCCACTCCACCAGATTCTATGTTGCCAATCATGCCTCAGGTAGGAGATCCCTGAAGGACATGAATGCCTTCAGATCCGTTGTACTAGTGTCGAGGGTACCGCAAGACCCTGAGCGATACCTAGTAGCAGCCAATGGGAAACCCATGTCATTGTACAGACACTGATGGCCCCACCCACTGTGGGAGAAAATACAGGTGGGACTTGATTTTTGGCTTCCTTTCAGATGGCCCTGCCTTGGTTTCCCACTCCTGAACATGGCAAAATCATCTTCCCCCTCAACAGGACAAAGATCTTCTCCGTTTATAATCTTAAGAAGGGTTATTTTCAAATCCCTGTACACCAAGATGTTGCAAAGACAGCAATCATTACAACTTCAGCTACTCAGCTTTCAGTCTCTGAAACCCAGGGCCACTTTCCAGCAACTGATGGATATTATACTTGGGGACCTCCACTTCTGCATCTACTATGTAAATGACATTCTTATTTTCTCCAAAAATCAGGAGGAACATCAAAAATACGAGAGCCATACAGTACTGTCTTTCCTACATGATAATGAATTGCCTTAATCTGTGCATAACTGGAGCCCTCTCCATGAGTTATCTTCAAGGTGTCAGCCATCAAGAAGCACCCAACCCTAACAATGATAAAATGACTGAAGAAATTTACAGGAATGGTCAATTATTACCATCAATTTCTACTAAACCATAGCCCCACTCTACAACTCCCTCAGCAAAACACAAAAACTGTCCATTGGAGTTCTGGCAAGCAAGACAGACACAAACACCTTTGCTGTAGGGACAATCATCAAGCAATCAGTCAACAGAACAACTTAACCACTTGGGTTTGTCAGCAAGAAGCTGATTTCTACGTAGAGGAAATATCGTACCAATCGTACCAATGACAAAGAGCTTCTTGCTCAGTACTTAAGCACCAGATATTTCAGACATCCTCAACAGTACACCATTTACCATCCTAACAGATCATCAACCTCTTGTACACACCCTAACCAAAACCAAGACATGTACTCTATCCTACAGGAGCAATAACTTCTCAGCCATGGCAAAAGTCAGGTGTATGATTCAACATATGCCTGGCAAGAGAAACCCAGGGGCAGATGCTTTATCCAGATCAGAATTGAATGGAATCCAATTAGGATTAAATTGTGACAGACTTGCCAACGCCCAGCTTCAAGATATAAAAACCAGTAACTACCACACCTCAGTCAAAAGTCTGTTGTGGAAAGAAAACCACCTACTGCAAATAGAAACCAATATCTACCACACCATAATCAAAAGTCTGTGGTAGAAAGACTACCTTTTAGTAACCACCCATTGAACCATCTTCTGTGGCACCAGCATAGGATGGTCCTATGCCCTAGTGCCAAGATCCCTCATGAAAAACATCTTTAACCTCATCCATGGTCTGTCACACCCATCAGGAAGAGCAACACCAAATTAGCAATGCATTACTTTGTATGCCATGGCGCAAAAAGAAAAAAAATTGGCCAAAAAGTGCTCAAATGCCAGGAATGAAAAGCCACCTGGCATGCAGAATTCAGCATCTGGAAATTCTCACAACTCCAACAATGCTTCAACCACCTTCATGTTAACTACTGACACAGTGATACTCCCACCTCCATTCCAGGATTCTAATACATTTTACAGTGACAGAGATCCATGCAGTGGTTGAAAGCACTACTCTTGACAGAATTACTGTTTCATCTTTAATTGGGTGTAGAAACCTGTAAGCACCTACAACCTTGTGAATTCCTTTTATTTTTGTCTACTCTAGGGAGAGGGAAAATCAGAAGGGAGCCCCGTAAGCATGTTTGCCAAGCTTCCTGTATGGACTTAGAGTGCAGATGTTGACTGCATATGAGAGAATGCATGACTTGTTTATGTAGTACAAGGGATCTAAGAACTGAACAGATGAGAAATGTAACAATACATAGAAATGGTAAAGAGTTTGGTATATGTGGAATGACAGATTAGTGTCTTAGAATGGTCTAGTCATATGGAAAGAATGAAGGATGATACATTTTTAAAAAGAATGATAAATCAGGAGTGTTAGAAGCGAGGAGAGGAAAACCCAAAGAGCACTGGACAGGTAAGGTGGAAGGATTATTGGCAAGTTAGGGTCATAATATACAGGAAGAGAGAAAGTGTGTTTGTGACAGAAGTGAACTGCTGTTGGTGTGTGTGTGTGTGTGTGTGTGTGTGTGTGTGTGTGTGTGTTTGGTTGGGAGGGTGTCGAGAATTTTCTTGGTTTTTATGCCGGTTCATGCCCGTTGTTCTGGGTTAAGATACGAAGTCCACTGACTATAGCTCCGAACCAGCAATACAAGATGGTAGCTACACCAAATGTGAGTACATTTTATGATTTTACTATAAAAATAAACTACAGCACAAAAAACACACCCATGCTATTTGAAATTATGTTAAAGGAAAAGTTATATTCAAATTTACAATGATTTTGCATTAATTCAATCTGGGTTTACAAAATCTACCAACAACGAAGTCGTGAAGCAAGCAATCACAAAAACTCACAAACCACAAAAATTGCAGATGAGGATATGCACTGAGATGCTCAGCCCCTCTCCTCACAATGAAATAATGTAGGCTTCAGCTACTGAAAAGTTACTTTAAATTGTTAGCATATGAACTGAATCAAGGAACAAAGGACGGATTCTGGAACATGTGGGGCTAAATGATGAAACAAGGCACAAAAATTATGTTAAGTTTGCTACAATTTCACTTAAATCGCTATTCAATTGAGCCTAGAATTTTGCCCAAGGGGTTCACCAGTGCTGTGTTATTTCGCAACATGTAACAATTCAAAGCAATAGTTAAGATGGACATCGATTAAATAGGATTACATTTACTATAATTACCTAAAGCCTCGTGGTCAGTCTTAGCAGGTGGCCGCACGGGAAAAAACGACAAACCAAGAACACGTCTGGTCTATAGTGTGGCTAGAATATGAGGGGACTGTGCTTTGCTTGGCTTCAGCAAAGGGCATCTTTTTCAGAAATTTCAAGTTTTTAACTACGTTAGAGTAAGCAAATTTCTTAGTTCCAGAATAAAAATTAATCAAAAGCTCAACATGCAGTGCACTTCCCAACAATAAAGGACATGTAACAAAGGAAATAATTTCATTTTGAATCAGAACCATTGCATTCGTCCTCCACATCAGTGATTAATGCCACGTAAATTATTACACTTCTCTGCAATTTCTACTGATCTGTAAATTCACTAACTAGGTTTTATTGGCAAAATCCCTGCAGAAGATTTTGTCGACATCCTCCCAGCCAGAAGAATCTGACAGTCAGGGAAGAAAGATTGAGAAAGATGTCTGAGAGGTGACAATGCTCGGTTCTGACTTACAGCCCAGCTGCAACTGGAGGCCTCACAATTGCAGCTGCCTCGCAGCACAAGAATGATACTGGACACTATTGTGTACCTTACAATGATACAACAGTGCACAAAATCAATGAAATGTGAATAAATCGCATAATGGTGCTCCTCTTTCTCAGTAGCACGTGAAACAAACATCCTATCCTAACTATAAGGGTCCCTGGTCTTTCTCATAGTCCCACATCGTTCCTCCTCAAGGAATAAATGTTTATCATACAATATTATAGTTTGCCCTCATGGAACCAATATCCCATTTTCTCTTGTTGGGCTAGAGCTGCTTTTCTTTTAGGCCTACCCTGAGTTCTGGGTACATTCACTATATTCTGGCCTTTGCTGCTATCATTGCCCACTGTCTCTGCACTATTATCAGCTAGTTTGTGATTGACAATATTCACTGCCATACTTTCACTATCATTACAACTTTCAGCTCTTACGAGTTTGATACCATTGTTCACATCACTTGACAGGGAATCACAGTTGCTGTTTTCATGTCTGTTATTCACTTCCAACATGATAATGTGTTCAAGTGGCACGAGACATTCTTCACCCTCACAAAGGACTTTCGCAAAACGAATGACATCATCCTCTCAGGGGTAGAGTTGTATAATTCTTCCAAGAGGCCAGAACTTACAACAGCGGTCGATCTTCTTTCTTAAGATGATGTCATCACATCTGAGTGGAGTCAGCACACCAGGGCCAAAATCATGATGTTGGCATAGAGCCTGTAGGTATTCGGTGCTCCAACATAAACTGAAGGGCATGTAAAGCGTCTACTAGTTTGAGGTATTCAGCTTGAATCTTCTTAGTTGTGAAAGTATCAGGCATACTTTTGTTCAGAGCTGCAACAAGCAGCAACTGGATGGTCCTACCTCATAGGAGATGTGATGGACTGAGAACCTCATCCTTGTGGTGTCTCCATGATAAGTAAGAGAGTGGTTGTTGACGACACACTCTGCCTCTTTAACTAGTGTTCTTGACTGTTCCTTGTTAAACAAGGCACTATCAAGTGAGACTGCCAAGGCATGCTTCGTCACCCCGACTAGTCTCTCAGGCAGTCCTACCTTCCAAAGCAAACGTAGAGTTTGGAAGTACCATAGTATTCCTCTTTCTCCCAAGTATGACTGAGACACGTCCTCATCGCAGAGATCGGCTAACAAGTTGTTTGCAGTCTTAAAGGTTGCCTGATTATCTGAGTGGATAACTGATAGGGCACTGTGACAGGCGACAAACCTGCTAAGGCACAAGATGAAAGTGTCAGCACTGAGGTCCGTCACCAGATCCAGGTAGACGGCACAAGTGCTGAGACACGTAATTAGGAGGATGTAGGCATGACCCTCTTGGATGTTGATTGGACCTGCGTGATCAAGTTGTAAGTTGCAAAACGGGTGTCGTCAGAGTCACACTGAGGGCTTGGTAGCTGGGGTTGAGGAGGCCGCGACAGTGGAGTTCTGAGCGTCTGCTTACACTCTAAGCATTGACTAACAGTTCTTTTAACCAGCGCTCTCACCGATGGCATCCAACACTCTTTTCTGAAAAGTGAGATGAATGTATTGATGCCACAGTGAAGATTTATTTGATGGATATGTTTGAGATACAACATTACAAGTTTGCCTTTAGGGGACAGCAGGATCAAGTCATTCATTGTACTACTAGCGTTTTTCAAATGATATCTAGAATGTATGACATTATTGATCAAAACTAAATTTAATTGTCTAGTAAAATGAACTGTTTCATGAGAAGCTTCTCCACCTTTCTCCAAATATCTACACAAAGTGGGCCAATGATATTGTTGTTCTACATATGCTAGCTTAGTTAATGGATTATCTCTAATTTTCAGGAATTTACACAAATGATTCATTATATTGTAAAGAGAGCTGTAGTTGGATATACTCTCCCAAAAGTGAAGTAATGGGGCAAGAGATGCTGGCTGAAGTTCCTTCTGCAACTCTCATATTGCAGACGTTGCTATTGACGAAGATGTATCATCTCAGGAGTCATCAGTTGCTGCTAGGGGACCTGGGATGTTAAGATGGCTGGGTCTCTTGCCCACAAGGATTGCTCATGAAGTTGCTTAACACCTGCCCTGCAGGACAGCACATCTGCAGGATTCTGATTGGTGGGAACATACTGCAATTCGAATTTGCACTCCTGTGGGATAAAAGATACCTCCCATGCCCTACTGGCGATGAATGATGCTTGTTTTCAATTTTACCACCCACCCATGCAATAGCTACTTTACTATCTCCCCAGATTGTTACTTTACTAAATTTGAAGGTTAGGCTCAGATACTTGGCTAATCTGGCCCCAACGAGCAAAGTCATCAGCTCTAGTCGTAGGATCGTTAGCATGTGTTTCTTATGAGGGGCAATTCTAAGTTTTGCTGTTAACAAGTAAGTCTCCCCACTGATGTTTCTAGCATAAGCTACTCCCCCATAAGCTTTCATGGAAGCATCACAAAAAACATGTAATTGTGAATTCTCTGAAGCTACTCCCCTTTTGAATTTTAATTGATCAATCTCCATAAAATCAGTGAGTATTTCTCTTGCTTCTGCTGCTCTCTCAGGAGTTAGCACATTGTCCAAACCCACTTTCTCACTCCACAGAACTTGCAAAAAGGTTTTACTTTTGACAAAAACTGGGGATGCAAGGCCTAAAGGGTCAAAGTTGGACAACTAAGGACAGGATCTTTCATTTGGTGGGTACCCATTTCTGATTTATCACTCCCTTCCCCTTGGATGGTTTAAGTGAAAAGTGTTGGACACACGGTTCCAAATCATTCCAAGAACTGGAATTTCTACTTGTTCTTCAACATAAACTTCATTATCAAATTTTGAATTCTTACTAGCCCATCCCTTGAGCGGCATGTGAGCGAGTTCCAAAATTGCTTTGACTTGAACTGAATCTTTAATCATATTTTCAACTGAATCATAGGTTTTATGAAACTGTCTACATAAAAGTGCTTTATGAGCTCATCTCTACCCTCCCTCTGCAGATGAGTTTGTAAGACTTGCTGCAAGAGATAATGTCTCGAGGTCACACCAAATATGACTACTTTGAACTCAAAGGTGGTAATTTTGGATGAATTTTCTGACCACAGAAAACGAGTATATTTGGCGTTTTTGGGGTCTAGGATAACGTGGTGAAATGCCTTAGAAATATCGGCTGTTACAGCATAAGGCTTTGAGCTGAATTTCTATAATAAATCAAATAACGCTTCCATCAAGTTATGGCTGGCATATAGGCACTCATTAAGTGACCCCCCCACTACTTTGCTTTGAAGAAGCGTTAAACACTAGCCTACTGGGATTGGTGTGGTCGCTCTTTCCTTAACTACTCCAAAATGAGTCATATAATAGCCCTCAATGACTGGACTCTGCTCTTTTTGAATGAACCCGTTGTTTATGTAAGTTTGGATCACATTGCAATTTTGCTGATGGTACATGGGATCATGACTGAAATGAGCCTCTAACGATTTCATGTGAGCAATTGCAAGCTTATAGTTGATAGTTGCCCTTCTGCAATCACTGACCTGGGAACCTCGTGAGGTTTGTTTAACACTGCTCACAACACATCACATTGCAGCGTGGTATGCAACAATGCATTGCTCATCGGGCTGAATACCCAGCTTGTCTAATCCCCACCACTCATCAACATTATACTCAGTCTCTTGAACTCTACACAAACGTAAAGTTCTTACAACAGACGTATCAACGCCCTGTCTAGCCCATCCTGCCAGTCTCCCATAAGGGGATACTCCATCAGCACCAATCAAAATTTGTACATTTTCAAGTGTGTCACTTTCAACCTCCTGATCAGCAAGTGTGTAACCTTTCTGCTGCAAATGCTCTCTTACATTCATCAACCTGAAGTTGTGAATGAGCGTGATTACTTTATCATGAACTAATAACCATAATCTCAGGATTCGTTGGTCTATTCTCAGCTGGCACGTTACTAAGTCAAACTCCCTTCCATCATGTCAGTTACAAAGGGTGCAATGCAACCTTTTTGACGATGGGGAGGTCCAGTTCAGCGGCCAAATGGCTAAAAATAAAACTCCTTTGGCTTCCAGTGTCGAAAAATACTTGGGTCACACATTCCTTATTATTATTACCACGAATGAATGGTAGCTGAAGCAGTTGGCAATAAAGTAGGTGGTAAGTCCACGCTACTTGAATAATTCAATAGTCTAGCATTAAGAGATGGCTTCTTGTCTGATTTGTTACATTGATTGTTTATGTTATGCTTTCTTTTCAGGTTCTCTTTTTGCTGGTTTTGGGTCTGAGTGGTGGCTTTAGACCCAACGTTAGGTCTAGGAACGGTGTTACTAGGTGAAACCAGAGCCGTATATAGAGAGAGTTTGGCCATGCTCAGAACCACTCAGGCAAGGTCACTAACCGATGGACGCCATCTTGCCTCTGTCTGACTGCCCTGATACGGTTTTGCCCTGGCCCCTGACACAGAGCTGAATATTCAGTAAATGAATATTCTCTTAATATTCATTCACCCCTACGTGATAGCGATGAGGAATACCAATGAATCTATAATAACGATACTTTTTGGGGGGAAAAAACCAGAGTATTTGAAAACCTACACTCAAAATTACGAGGCTTCAATTTACATAAACTATGAATACGTTGTCTGTGTGTGTGTGTGTGAGAGAGAGAAAAATGGAATGGAATATAAAATTTTGGCACTGGGACCTATGAGGTAATTCAGTGCTGAAAGGAAAATTGTGAGTGAAAAGGTTAGTATAAAGGTGGAACAGGAGGAAAACCTCGCAGTTGCCCTATGAAACAATTGTTAGCAGAGGGTGGAAAGTTAAGATTGAAGAAAAAATATGAACGGAGGTAGGGTAAAAGGAATGAGAGGGGTTGTAACTTCTGGGGGCCGAAGGGCGCTGCAAAGAACCTATAGGTAATTCCTACATTGCACCGATTTGTATCGATAATACAAATCGGGACTTCAGTACTTGGTTGAACGCGAAGGATACAGTAAAGACTTACTTACAACAGCTTGGTTCATTGGTCTGATAAATAAAAGGTTCGATTTAATGTCAAGTAGGCATCCAATCATGGCACTAAGTAACGTCAATGAATCCTGTTATAAGCAAGCTGTACTGCATCTTGAACAAGTTACAAGGGTGTTTCATGAAATACGTATTGGACTTAATGCACTGTGGAAGCCAGTTCAAACTGGAGTGATATTGTCTACCACTTCCATTCTTAATCTCCAAAGTCATTATTTGGCCAAAGGTCACAGATTTTTACTGACATCCAGATTCACCCAAGATTGCCTAGAAAACTTGTTTAGCTCCATAAGACTGAAAAAACCAGCGCCAACTGCCTTAGAATTTCGACAGTCTCTGAAATTGATATCTGCACAATTTCTGAAATGTTCAAGTGCAAGTAATTATAACGTAGATGACCGAGTTTCTAGCCGACTTTCTGAATAAGCCCAATGTTGAAACAAGTGGTGATGCTGAAAATGAAACTGAGGAACCTGATTTTGACCAATTCTCAAGTGATAATTTAATGAATCAAGCAGAACTGAGCAGCCTCCATTATATTGCTGGTTACTGCATAAAAAAGGTTAAAAAGTCAAATAATCATTGTACGTTTTGTCTTCAAACAATAGAGAGCAACCAGTCAACACAGACAGATCCTTCTCAAAGGTTGACTTAGTTAAAAGTACATAGAAAAAACTGTCTAGTTTATAGCACAGATGCCTGCCTCAGTTTATTTCAAAATGCCAAAAATATTTTTAGGGCAAATGAAAATAGTTTTGGAAACAAGAGCAATTTATTAGGACGACTAGTGCATTTGGCAAACACTCAGACAAAAATTTAACCTTTCCTTCTTGCCATGACATTAAGGGTAGACTCCTGAAGTTTTTCTTCACATTAAGATTATATATTTATGCTAAAAAAACACGAGAACATTCGTAAGGCTCGGTCGTTAAAATCAAAAGGAAGTGAATTAGGGAGTAAAAGTATGATGATGAGAAAAGCTGTAATGAATAGGCTATAGGTAAACAGTGAATTTTGAAACAATGTATATTTTATAACGCTTGTTATGTATTTTAAAGTTAAAACTGTAATAAAGTTATAAATTATCATGAGCATTTTAATAAACATCATAATGGTTGATAGAAAGCTTAAGTTAACAATCAGCAGCATATGATAAGAGAGAGAAGAGCTGAGACATCGCTCAGGTGGGTGAGCACGACCAAGCGCGACTGAACAGAACAGGAGCAAGATGGCGCCCTGTCAAAAGGTTGGCCAAATTTTCTCTATATACGGCTCTGGGTGAAACTAAGTTAGGATTTTGATTAGATTTTACGATATTGGAACAAATGAGGCTATGGTGACGTCCTCCACAAATTTTGTAATTTTTGATTACTACGGCACTCATGACTACAATGTCCCTTCACAAGGCAATTGAAACGTTGGTTTTGCAGTAAGACCCTCTTATGGTCGTTTACACTAACAAATTTGCAACAATCATTTGCGGAATGCCCTTTGTTGCAAAAGGGGCAACATTTGACAAAAGCAGCAGCTGATGGCTGTTTGGTCTTAGGGTTTGAGAAGTTGGAAGATGATATAATCGCATCGTTGCTTAAAGTATGAATGTGGAAGTCTATTGTCATAAAGTTTGGTTACTGAATAATCTGACTGACGCAAAAAGTTTACAACTTGAGGATAGACGCCCCCCATGACAAGTGATTTGTTCACTATGTTAGGTACTATCCCTTCCCAGCATAACATTGGGCTAATTTTATCAATTTGCTCCAATACAGTAGTAAGTTCGATTCTAAACTTCTGAGGTTTTTGTGCTCAAAGGTAGGGATAGGCAAATCCGTGAGGCAATTGAATAGCAGAGCTAATGTCTGTTGTGAGTTACTGTACAATCTGTCTAATAAACGGATTGCTATATCATAGTTCTCCGCGGTGACATCCAACGACTTTATCAATCTAATTGGCTCATCATCTAGCATGCTAAGTATGTATATGAACTTGATGATCGGATTTAGCTATGAATGGTTGTGGACATATACATCGAAAAGCTGTCTGAATGTTGCAGACTCGCTCACATCCCCTTTAAAGACAGGCGGTTTAATCTCCAGGTAATTTAATCTCCCTTAATTTCCTTTGAGACGGTTGATAAGCCTGGGAAAGCTGCAAGACTTTCGACCCAAGGGCACCTTTAGTAGCTCCAGCCTCTCTGAGTGCATTGCACACATTTTAATTAGAGACTTCCTCTAACTTAACACCAGACCTAAAAATGTTGGTAAGTTCGTCATGATCTCGGTCGATCTTTTGGATGAGATCCTGGTATACCTCTACAGGTTGAATCCATAGCAGTTCTTGGTTGAACTCTTTTACATAATGACCAAGGAAAGTTATAAGGGCTGTTGCTTTCGCCACTATCTTTACTTTAATAATTACGCGCTCAGGAGTTGCAAATCTGTGGTTACGTTAAAACGATTGTGTGATCTCGCAATTCTGCATTGTGGATTTGTCAGGTTTGGGCTCGACCACTGCTAGATTGTTGCCCGTAAGACAACAAAATCACTCATATGCTATGTGTCCAGAATTCCACATTACTCTAATGCTACCTGGAATGGTATAGCCTACCACGTGTGTCCTGGCTCGTTATCTAAGTATCTGATCTTTGAAGGACCGAAATGTCGAGAATTTTCTCAGTTTTTATACTGGTTCATGCCCACTGTTCTGGGCTAGGCTATGAAGTCCACTGACTATGGCTCCGAACCAGCACTACAGGGTGGTAGCTACAACAAACACAAGTACATTTTCTGATTTTGACTACAAAAATAAACTACAGCACAAAAAACATACCAAGCATTTAGAATTACATTAATAGGAAAAGTTATATTCAAATTTACAATGATTTTACGTTAATTCAAGCTATAGCTGGTTTTACAAAATCTAACAGTAACGAAGTCGTGAAGCAAGCAATCACAAAAAATCACAAACCACAAAAATTGCAAAAGAGGATATGCAATGAGATGCTCAACCCTTTGCCTCACAATAAAATAATGTAGGCTTCAGCTACTGTAAAGATACTTTAAATTGTTACCACATGAACTGAATCAAGGAACAAAGGACAAATTCTGGAACATGTGGGGCTGACTCAAGAACCAAGGCACAAAAATTACGTTAATTTCCCTACAATTTCACTTTTTCGCTATTCAATCAGCCTAGAATTTTGCCCAAGTGACTCACCAATGCTGTGCTACTTCACAAAACGTAAGAATTCAAAGCAATAGTTAAGATGGGCATCAATTAAATAGTGTTACATTTTTACTATAATCATCTAAAGCTTCGTGGTTGATCTTAGCAGGTGGCCGCCCAGGAAAAAACGATGCAACAAGAACAAGTCTAGCTTACAGCGCGCAGCATGGCTATAATATGGGTGAGGGGACGGTGCTTTGCTTGGCTTCATTAGCAAAGGGCATCTTTTTCAGAAATTTCAAGTTTTTAATTACGTTAAAATAAACAAATTTCTTAGTTCCAGAATTCCAGTTAATCAAAAGTGCAACGTGCAGTGAACCCCCCTCCCAAACAATAAAGGACATGTAAGGAAGGTACTGAGTGACATACTGGCTGTGTGTTGTCTAGTTTATAGGTGGTTCCTTACTGAATCCATGTACAGAATCTTCAAAGTTGTTATTGGCTGGTGCGAGCCGCAATGTAGTTTCTACACACAGACAAGGCAAAACAGAGATTATGTTTTGGACATCTGTGCTTGTTGACAGACAAACAGATGGTGATTGTGAGAGACATAATAAACATACAATGATAAAACATATCAATAGAAAAGCCAGGAAATTCCACATATGGACATTTGCATGAGATTCAAGACAGATTAATGAATACAATACAGTAGCATAATATATGTGAAATGGCGAGACGTTTGGTGTCTTCACAAACAGAAACATACATATAGTTTGATACAGAAGATTCGGTGGAACATTATGAGTACATGATCAGGAATGCTTGCATGGCAATGCAAGTAGTGGTAATTGTACATGAATTGAGACAACAATGGTTAGAGAGAAATAGACAGGAATATTGTATGGTAGAAGCTGCGTTCCTTCGAGCAATCGTTGCACGGGAGGGAGAGAGAGAGAGAGAGCGGGATGCTTTGTCGTCTTGTTGTGTCCGATGGTTGACTCACATATACATGTGCCTGTAGGACCGCCGTGTGGTCCCTTACAATGCTCCCCCGCCAAGCAAGGTCCTGATGCGGAAATCGTCTTGCTGACAATTCGAATGGGTGCGAAGGGCTTGGGCTTTGGGCGGACAAGAAGCTGAAGGGCAGCGCCGACCTGTAGGAACTCGAGGAGGATGACAGTGGGTTGAAGAATGACGTTGGCTGGTCCTTTGTTGGTCAGGTCGTCCGGTACAAGTTTGGGGGCGGCGGCAGGCTGCCTGGAGGAGGCGTCCAGGGTTTCTGTGGTGGGGTGGGTCATCTCAGAGGGTCGGACATCTACTGAAGGCTCGGGAGCGCCGAGAGGTTGGGTCGAGGAGGTGGCGAAGGGTTCGTTGGCGCGTGGGTCATCATCATGGGTCGGACGTCTGCTATCAGCTCCTTCGGGTCACTCCGGGGTCACCAGTGTAAGGAAGGTATTGAGTGACATACTGGCTGGGTGTTGTCTAGTTTATTGGTGGTTCCTTACTGAATCCATGTACAGAATCTTTGAAGTTGTTATTGGCTAGTGCAAGCCACAGTGTAGTTAGTCTACACACAGACAAGGCAAAACAGAGATTATGTTTCGCACATCTGTGCTCGTCGACAGACAAACAGATGGTGATTGTGAGAGACATAATAGACGTACAATGATAAAACATATATCAATAGAAAGGCCATGAAATTCCACATGTAGACATTTGCATGAGATTCGAGACAGATTAATGAATTCAATACAGTAGCATAATATATGTGAAATGGCAAGACGTTTGGCATCTTCACAAACAGAAACATACATACAGTTTGACACAGAGATTCTGTGGAACATTATGAGTACATGATTGGAATGCTTGCGTGGCAATGCAAGTACTAGTATTGTACATGAATCGAGACAACAATGGTTAGAGAGAAATAGACAGGAATATTGTATGGTATAAGTTGCGTTCCTTCGAGCGATCGCTGCACGGGAGGGAGAGAGAGAGAGAGAGCGGGATGCTTTGTCGTCTTGTTGTGTCTGATGGATGACTCACACACACGTGTGCCCTAGGACCGCCATGCGGTCCCTTACGGACATGTAACAAAGGAAATTGCGATGCCTAGGCCGAGTTAGGCACACACAGATGTTATATTTAGTATTAGTTCGAGGTCTAGGTATAACCAAAGAAATTAGGAATAAGTGTGGAATACGTACTTCACCACTTAATGGCACAGTCACGGTAATCTAACAGCATGCAAAACACATATCATAGTTAGACTTACCAGTCTTAATCCATCATATAAGGATCTGTAAAAGTAATGGTAGGTTTATGGGAATATCGTAGGTAATGTTAGTAAGGATAGGATGTTGTTGGGAATTGAGATGGGATAGGATTAAAACCTACTTCCAAGGACACTATTTTCAGTTACAGGTTCGGAAACCCGAGTGAAAGAGAGCCGAGAGAGCAGTATCCTATTGGACTATCCACTCGCTAGAGTTAGGTAATGTTTAGGTAATGTTTCTCTTAGACAATAATAGTACTGGTTTTAGGTAACTAGAATTAATAATAGTAATTAGGAACTAAAATCATACTTACTTAATATTTATTTACACTTATTTACAATAGTATACTACTCCATTACAGAAATACAATTTCATTTTGAATCAGAACCATTGCGTTAGTCTTCTACGTCAGTTGCCACATAAATTATTACACTCACATTTGCAATTTCTATTGATCTGTAAGCTGACCAGGTAGGAGGTTTTGTTGGCAAAATCCCTACAGAAGATTTTGTTGACAGAGGGCTTCCCGATTGCTCCTTTTGAACCATCTGTAGGTGTATGGAACTGCAATTGTTGTGGAGGTTTTGTGGTCAGCGGTTTGTCCACACTTCAGTGGTTAAAGTACTGAAAAATGATTAAAATGCGTGACCTGGCACGTTTTAGGCGTGACTAATTGAGCTTGAAGAAAATGGGAAGTCACCAAAGAAAACAAGCTCAGCGGAGACTTGACTAATGGCGCCGCCGAAACACTATCCTGGCGCCGATGTGGTGACTTTACAAATACTCCCCAAGACGAGGGACGCGCCTGACTAATCCCTGTATCTGCTGGGACGCTAAAGGGTGCCGCGGCTCCTTGAAGATAACGGAGGGGCCTCCCGCCTGTGAGGCTGCTGGTTGGGCGGTCCCTTCCTGGGGCGGCCGCCGCGGGGTGAGGGCGTGCTGGAGTGCGGTTGGGCGGAAGCGGGGTGCTGCGTCATGCCGACTCTCCGACAGGAAGGCGGGCTTTAACCGGTCTATGGAAACCCAGTCGTCCTTGCCTGGGAGTGCCAGCTGAACGCCTTGCTGTTCCGTTCCAGCACGCGAAGGGTCCCCTGTAGGGCTTAGTTAGTGGTGGGGACGGACGGCGTCGACTCTGACGAAGACGCGGTGGTGGATGACAGCTGGCGGCATGAAGGTGGTTGCTTTGTCGATGTATGAGCGCCTGCAAGGGCTTAACTTGCCAGCCACGTCGCGGAGCCTCTGCAGTGATGGGGAGTGGCGTTCATCCGTCACGAGCTCTCCCGCACCACGAGGTTCCCCAGGTTTGTTCAGCTGCGGATGGGGTGCTGTCGGCTCTGGGGCGTCCTCAACCCGAGGAGGACCCACGGCAGCTGATGTTTCCAGTCCTCGGCGGTGCAGCGGGCCATGAGGGATGACTTTAGGGACCTGTGGAACTGTTCACCAGGCCGTTGGCCGCTGGGTTGTACGCTGTGGTGGTGGGTGCGTGGTTCCCAGCAGTTGAGCCAGGGCAGACCACAACCTGGAGAGGAAAGCAGGGCCCCTGTCGGTTGTGATGTGGTCCGGGACGCCGGCGGCTAATCAACTGAGAGCAGGGCCTCAGCGCACGCGCTGGCGGTGGCTTTGCATGGGTGTGGCCGGGCCACCTCGTCGAACGGTCTACCACCGTCAGGAGGTATCTGGATCCGCCTGATGGGGGAAGGCCCGACGACGCCGATGTGGGATGTGGCGGGCGCGCCTGGCTGTGGGAACTCGCCACCCTCGACTGATATGTGTGATGACCCACTTTACTGGTCTGGCACTGCAGGCACTGTTTTGCCCAGGCCGTGGCGTCCTTTGCACCCGTGCCAGACGAACTTTTTGAAAGCAGTTTGGCCGTGGTCCTGCCAGAGGGGTGGGAGAGGCCATGAATTATGTCGAATACCTGGCGGCGGCGTGAGGCTGGAACCAAAGCGGGCGGCTGGCCTGTGCTGATGTCACAGAGCAGGCTGGGGCCTTCGGGGCGAGGGTCACGCCCCGCCACTTGAGGGATGTGATGGCGGTGCGGTATGCTGGGGTTTCTGGGTCAGCGCCTGTTCTCTGGCAAGGTCCTGGTAATACACTGCTGCACCGCGCTCAACTCGACTCTGGAGAGGGCGCCTGCTACGGGATTTTTCTTGCCGGGAGGTACCTGACGGAACAGGTAAATTCGCTATGGCTGAGAGGTGGCGCTGCTGTCTGAAGACCATGCGTCCCCTGCTTCGTGAAGGCATGAACCAGTGGCTGGTGGTCTGTGAAGATTGTGAAGGCGTCCTCCAGGAGGAACTTGAAGTGCCGAACTGCGCGGTACATCGCGCAGAGTTCCCTGTCGAAGGTGCTGCAGCGGGTCTCTGCGGACTGAACTTTGCTGAAGAAGGTGATGGGCTGGGGGCGCCGTTGATGATTTGCTCCAGAACAGCACCGCAGGCGACGTTACTGGCATCTGTCGTCAGCTGGAGGGGAGCCTTGGGATCCTGGTGTGCCAAGGCAGTTGCCTTGGTGAGGGCGGCCTCGTCCGGAAAAGGCCTGCTGCTGGCTGGGTCCTCAAGACAGGACTTCGGGTTGACCTTTTAGGACTTCCATCAGGGGCTGGTGTGCGCGATCCCGGGATGAACCGCCTGTAGAAGTTTACCATCCCAAGGAACTCCTGGACGGCCTTGATGGAGGTGGGTGTCGAACTTGGCTACGGCTGCCACTTTCGATGTAAGAGGGCGGACGCCTGTCGGAGACACCTCGTGACCCAGGAATTCTGCTTTCTGGACGCCGGCGGTACACTTGTCGAAACGGACGACGAGGCCGTTCTCTTGGAGGCGCTGGAGGACTGCTTTGATGTGTCTCTGGTGTTCGCTGTGAGACCTGGAAAATATGAGAATGTCGCTTCACGCAGACGAGAATTTTAGGTCCCCAGGATGCTGTCCATGAGCCGCTGGAAGGTGGCCCCATGCTCTCAGCCCGAAGGTGGAGAAGGCGAACACATAGGACCCGAAGGGCGTGATGATGGCTGTCTTTGGTATGTCCTCTGGCGCAACAAGTACCTGGAAATAAGATTTAAGAAGGTCCAATTTAGTGAACATTTTGGCCCCATGAAAGGAGGCCGTGAGGTCTTGCATGTTGGGTAGAGGGTAGTGGTCGGGCTCTGTTGCAATGTTGAGCTGCCTGTAGTCGACGCAGGGTCTCCAGGAGCCGTCCGGTTTCTGCACCATGGGAGGGGGAGGCCCATGGACTGAGGCTTTCCTGCAGATGCCCATCTGTTCCATCTCCGCGAATGCTTTTTTTTGCCTCCTGAAGGTGCTGAGGGGGAAGCTCATGGAACTGCATGTGTCGGGGGCCCTTAGTCACTATATGGTGGTATATGCCGTGTTGGCTGGGGCCCCGGGACTTGGCTCGGCTCGCTTAAATACCTCAGGGAACTCCGACAGCAGGTGTGCATACTGGTGGGGGGCGACGCAACTGAATGGTGGGTCTGGGTCCCGCCGTTAACGGGAGAGACCGGCAGGAGTCGGTATTGAGGAGGTGCTGCGCCCACGCCGACTAGCAGGCCGAAGTGCGCCAGAAAATCGGCCCCAGGAGTGGGGTTCCTGACCGACGATGAAGTCCCAGGAGTAACTCTGGCCAAGGATGGAGATCGACAGGAGCCTGGTGCCGTAGGAGAGGATGGGGTTCCGTTGGCGCCGTCAGGAAGCGCTGGTCTGGTGTCTGGTTGCGTCCTCTGGATGCTGGGAAGACCGATTTAAAGGCTCTGTGTCGACCAGCATCATCCTGCCGGAGACGGTGTCGCGGACGTAAAAACCTACCGTTTTTGAGGCCCTGGTTCGGCGCCATGGCGGCCTGTCCTGCTGGCCGCCGCCACCCCCGCTTTTTGAACGGGTGAACGAGCAGGGCGGCAGGCAGTTTCGGGGCGCCCTTTCCGGAACCACTTGTGGTAGCGACAGAAGCCCGGGGACCTCCATCTGCTGTGGTTCGGTGGACGCCTGTTGGCGATGATGCGTTGACGGGCTGCTCTACGCCCTCTTCAGGCTGGACGGAGCTGACCGCCTGTGGGCCGGTTTTAGCCACTGGAAGCCTTGACGGAGTCTGTGAGGTGTTGCGCCGTCTCTATGAGGTCCTCGACAGGCATGGTGTAGGGTGAGCGATCTGGTTGCGTGACCCGGGAGGAGTTGGCGGCAGATTTTTCCCGTGTGAAGCTTATCTCCTGCCGCTTCTTTGTGCCACCCAAGTCTGGTAGTGACAGGAGATCTACACCATGCCCCAAGCGCCTCTTGAATTGAGGTCGTGGCGTGGGTTTATGGCAAGGTCGATAGCACGGGCGGCCCGCCAGCGATGGGCAGGGAGCAAGCTCGAGGAGGAACTTTTTGTGGTGCTGTATGTGAGGGTGTGTGTTTCGGTACTTCGAGATGAGTTTTCTGTACACGTCCTCGGGCGTTGAGCACCGTGTCGGGCTGTAGGATTTCGTCCGTCAGGTCCGCGATTCTGAAGTGGCTTCCACCCCGCGCGAGCCACATCGATGAGTTCCCCTGCGTAAACGGCGGCAGCTTTACGGTGAGGGCGGCCACATTGTGTTGCCCGGCCGTCGGTGTTCGGGCGCTGGTGTGGAGTTGCGGGAGGGCCTCGAAGCGGGGGGGGCGCTGGTGTGATGGGAGGTAGGTAAACCTCCGAGTCCGCGGGGTCCGCGTTTAACTGCATGAAGGAGGGATATCCGCGTCCATGCTTGCCCTGACCCCTTACTGGGAGTGGGGTACTCAAGGCCAGTTCGCACTTTCGTGCGCCGTGGTTCCACCAGTGACGCTGGTGGGGGTACGCCAACGAGAGTCAGCACGCTCAAACGCTGGTTACAGCGCCGGTTTAGGCCGCTAAGAGCGTTTTGGAGAAATCCTGGAGCCAAGACTAAGTCGCCGTGTGAGTCCGCTAATGGCTCCAGGATAGGCTATCGGGGTCACCACTGTAAGGTGTCAAAGAAACGAGCAGGTAAAAGTTACTGCTACTTTATTACAGATCCAGGCAGCTTATATAGCTGCCACTGACGCTAACCCGAGAGACAATGGAATTGACTGTGACCTGAGGTCGAAACAATAAACAATAATATACAGTGAACGAGTATGAAGTTTCCCAGAATTAACATTTGACTTTACTAACATTAGTACTATTTACTCCTTTGGTGGAGCAGGATTAACAGGGTTTTCTGTTTTCTTACAAATCATCAGGTAATGGGCCCATCATATATTACATTTCGGTTTTGTTTTCTACATTCAGAGAATAAACCTCCTTTGAGGCAAGCAAAGCACAATCTTAAATATTTAACTCTGTCCCTTCTACTATCAATGGTTTTGAAAGTCTTAATCGCGAGAGGCATGGTTCGATGAGCAAAACACACAATTATGGTAAGAACTACTATTACTAGGCTTACTGTTGCTGTTGTACTCTCTGCACGTTTGCATTTGAGGAATCACTTTAGAATAGTTACCTGATCACGTTTTCTCTTATTAGAATTCTCACCTTCGTAACAAAATTCCATTAATTCACAAACATATTTCAAACCTGAGGAAATTTGCTTTAAATCAAGAGACATACTATTATGTTTATTAGCTATAGCCTTACGTGTTTCAGGTGATAATTTCTCGCATATTATACACTAGAAAATGGGGTTCATGGCCTCATCTAAATTCAATGTGTTCATTTGTAAGATAATCTTCTCATATTCCAATTTGAACGTGTTCAAATCCTCTATTGTATGACTGGGAGGGACTAAATGCGTTAACTTGGACATAAGTCTACGTTTCAATTTGTCCTTATTATCATACTTCTCCTTAAGGGTCTGAATAGCTACTGAATAATTGGCATTAGTGACCCAGACAAACCTTCCACTGGCTTTAAAGGCGTTATCCTTTAAACTAGCTCTGAGGTAAGAAAACTTAATCACATTGAAACTATCCATACGATCGTGAACTAAACTGTTAAATATATCCCAAAATGCAAGCCATTGTTCTTCCCCACCATAAATTCAGGTATCAATTGCTGGGAGTTTAGGGGAGGAGAGGGTTAATGGGAGCCGAAGGAGAGCTTAAAGCGGGCTGTTGATTTATATCTCCCGTGTCAATCTCGCTCATAGTTTTCTGTGCAGTAGCAATAGCTTTCCTTACACATCTAGTTATTGCTCTATAACTTCTACATAAACTATCATATTCACTATCCTGTGAAATAATCGTCACATTCTGTGACCAACTATCAAAACGTCGTAGACCTCAATAAGACAACGTTCACTTACATTACAGGTCGATTTTGTGGTGTATCAATTATCGCAATGCAGTTATCTGTCTCATCAAGCAAATCTTGTAAGAAGCCATTCCCTTTCAATAACTACCCTAATCTTGAAATCCATTTTCTTGTTAATGGATCAATAAAAACTTCTCAAATATCAAAATGTATGTAAATTAACCTCCTAAACCCGATTGAAAATATAACTAATCTTATTCATAGGTCGAATAACATTCACTGAATGATAGATAAATTTGACCGTGCTCTTCATCACTTCACAGAAATACATCTGGTCACGAAAACCTAAGTTCAAAATAGCTACGAAATTCAACAAGAATTTCTTCTGGAAATAATCACTAAATACAGACAATAATGTTCCATAAACAATAGTTACTTGGTAAAACGCTCAAAAATAATTCAATACCTTACCCTGCTCACCAAATAACTTTGGACACGTGCCAGCTACACTAAAATGACTTTATAGCCATATCGCAACGTAGACTTTATCGTAAATTATCTTTAACATCCAAAAAATCCTTTGTGAATCGTTATGGCATCGGTTCGTTCGAAGGACCAAAGCAAGAAATACTACTATAACTAGCAAAGAGTCTTGGGTGAAACTTTTACAAAAGTTTTAGGCCCACATTCAGTGATTTCATTCAACCTTAAGCCTCCTGCCTAGCTTTGAATGAGACCAAGTTACAGTGCTGAGGTTTACTAACTTACTTAAATGTACCATGAAGTCAGAAACATTATATTCTTTCCAGCAAAGTGCAGTTGAGAAACAATCAACTATATTTCCTGCACCAATTCTTTTTGGGTGATGCCACACGGGTTCACAAATACGCATTTAAAAAGTTTAACACATATAATTAATATTTAAAGGACACAACAATCACATCAACGTAATTTTTCATAGAAACTGGGAAATACATCAAAATAAGTATTCAGAAAACTAGGAGAATTTTATTCAAGGGGATAAATGGCAATTTTGACAATGATATTGCAGGAGGCGAGGATTTTGAGTTTTCTTTAAACCTGTTCCTCTCCTTGTAAAGGCAAACCTTTAAATGTTACATATGGAGTGATGACACATTAGTGTGTTAAATGTATTCGTGATTAGATAGGATCGTGTATCATTAACATAGGACTACCGTGGTAAGCATAAATCTTGTGATTTCATGTTTCAGTGACTGTCTTCTTCCCTCTGCCACTGTCTTGCTTTGACAGCTGTTGTGGCTAAATAATAAAAAAAAAGACAACATTAATTGGGTCAGTCTATGTGCAGAATGTAAATGGTATCTGTAAACTTCTTTGAGAGTCCATGTTGCATTTAAATAAGCATCTCTCGTTTTACAAGTGTGAAACTTAGCAGACAACAGTACAGTATTGGTGATTATAGCATTGTTACGCAAATAGACGCCTTTCATGATGGAATAATGAAATACGCAACTTTTTTTCAGCACCAAGGGGAGATACAAGGGTGTGAATATGTAAGGGACCGCATTGGCGTTCTTACGGGCACATGTGTGTGTGAATCATCCAACGGACAAAACAAGACAAAGCATCCCGCTTTTTCTCTCTCCCTCCCGTGCGCCAGCTGGAGGGGACCGCTCGAAGGAACACAACTTCTACCATACAATATTTCTGTCTGTTTCTCTCTAACCATTGTTGTCTCGATTCATGTACAATCACCACTACTTGCATTGCCATGCAAGCACTCCAATCATGTACTCATAATGTTCCACCGAATCTTCTGTATCAAACTGTATGTATGTTTATGTTTGTGAAGACGCCAAAGTCTCGCCATTTCGCATATATTATGCTACTGCATTGTATTCATTAATCTGTCTTGAAGCTCATGCAAATGTCCATATGTAGAATTTCCTGGCCTTTCCATTGATATATGTTTTATCATTGTACATTTATTATGTCTCTCACAATCACCATCTGTTTGTCTGTCAACAAACACATAATCTGTTTTGCCTTGCGTGTGTGTGGAAACTACTTTGTGGCTCTCACCAGCCAATAACAACTTCGAAGATTCTGTACATGGATTCAGTAAGGAACCACCAATAAACTAGACAACACCCAGACAGTATGTCACTCAATCACATCCTTACACCGGTGACCCCGGAGTGACCCAAAGGAGCCGATGGCAGACGTCTGACCTACGATGACCACCCACGCGCCAACGAACCCTTCGCCGCCTCAGCTTCCCGCCGTTCCCGAGCTTTCAGTAGATGTCCGACCCTCTGAGATTGTAAGAGCCCCGACGCTGTCTCTTCCAAACACGTGTGTGTTCGTGTGTTCGTCGATCGTCATCATCGGAGTCGACAGGACAAAACAGGTTCTCCCTAAGCATTGTTGTCTTAACGTATGTACAATCACCACTACTTGCATTGCCATGCAAGCATTCTAATCATGTACTCATAATGTTCCAACGAATCTTCTGTATCAAACTGTGTGTATGTTTCTGTTTGTGAAGACGCCAAAGGTCTCTCCATTTCACATTTATTATGCTATTGCATTGTATCCCAGTGTCTCTTGAATCTCATGCAATTGGCCATATCACCAGAATTTCCTGACCCTTCCACTGATGTATGTTTTTATCACCGTATGTTAATCTGTCTCAACGATATCGCCATCTGTTTGTCTGCCGACAAACACAGATGTCTGAACCTTTTATGTCCGTTTACCTGTCTGTGTGTAGACGCTACAGTACCGCTCGCACGCGTCAATAACATCTTCAAGATTCTGTACATTTATCTCAATGGAACAACCAATAAACCAGTTAACACCCAGCCATTATGTCGCTCATTTCCCAGTCCTTACAAGATGACACACTCCACCACAGGAACCCTGGACGCCTCCTCCAGGCAGCCTGCCGCCGCCCCCGAACTCGTACCGGACGACCTGGCCAACAAAGGACCAGCCACGTCATCCTTCAACCTGCTGCTGTCCTCCTCCGAGTTCTTGCTGGCGGTGCTGCCTTCAACGCACCTCCTGCCCAAAGCCCAAGCCCTTCGCCCATTCAATTGTCAGCAGGAACGATTTCCGCATCGAACTGCTTTTGTGGAGCAGGGAAAAGTTATGAGGACCGCATTGGCGTTCTTAAGGGCTTTGCGATGTGTGAATCATTCAACGGACAAAACAAGACAAAAGCATCCGCTTTTTCTCTCTCCCCTCCGTGCGCCAGCTGGAGGACCGCTCAGAACACAACTTCTACACAATATTTCTGTCTGTTTCTCTCTGACCATTGTTGTCTCGATTCATGTACAATCACCACTACTTGCATTGCCATGCAAGCATTCCGATCATGTACTCATAATGTTCCTCCGAATCTTCTGTATCAAACTGTATGTATATTTCTGTTTGTGAAGACGCCAAACGTCTCGCCATTTCACATATATTATGCTACTGCATTGTATTCATTAATCTGTCTCGAATCTCATGCAATTGGCCATATGTAGAATTTCCTGGCCTTTCCATTGATATATGTTTTATCATCGTACGTTTATTATGTCTCTCATAAGCGCCATCTATATGTCTTTCCACAAGCACAGATGTCCGAAACATATTCTCTGTTTTGCCTTGTGTGTGTGTGTGTGTGTAGAAACTACTTTGCGGCTCGCACCAGCCAATAAGAACTTCGAAGATTCTGTAATACTGCACATGGATTCAGTAAGGAACCACCAATAAACTAGACAACACCCAGCCAGTATGTCACTCAATCACATCCTTACAAATATATCAACTGCTAAATGTTAAAGATTTGAAAACCCACTGCACCAGAAAATAAGACTACGGGTCCTTTAACATAGAAAAAATAACTAATGCGTGAAGTGGGCCAATTTCGCGTTCTCTCACAAGAAGAAACTGTCATTCATTCATTTGTTACATTTAATTTGTTAGCTTCATTTTGGGTGAGCTAAATAGCCACATTGGGTTTACTGTAAACCTTCAGTTTTGAAAATAGAAAAAGCAATAAAGCTGTCGTGTGATTCAACAGAATTTCAACTGCAAGTTCTCTTTGGTCATGGGAAGTGTGGTCGCATATCCCTTATGCTTCTCTTTAAACAGTATTGCCATGATCATATGGTAATGTTCATATTTCATTTTATGAGCCTGACGCTCATCATGAGCAGTTATCACAGTTTTAAGCTCTCTCTCTCTCTCTCTCTCTCTCTCTCTCTCTCTCTCTCTCTCTCTCTCTCTTAGTTATGTGCAATAAGATTTTCTGACGAACTCTCTGTAGTCGTGTTTAAATCGGAAAAAATACCTTGTAAAGATGTCTTCTTTACCCATTAATTACGATAATGTATCGCATCTATCAACGCAGCAAGAATCTCATGTATATATTTGTATGTAGAATTTCCTGGCCTTTTCGCCAACATATATTTTATTACTGTATGTACATTATGTCTCTTGTTATTGCTATTTGATTGACTGTTAACAAACACAAATTTGTCTCACTCAGATCACGGAGACCTGGGGTCGGGCACCATGTTTCCGTCCACATACCATATGCCCAGGCAATAAATTAATCAGTACCCAGTTCTGTCTTCTTTGACCTCACAATCTGAAGGGCGAAGTTCAGAATTTTAGATAACAGCCGAAATAGACAACATAAGAGAGTGATAAATTTTCATTACGGACTAATATTTACTGTTAGCTCTGAATTCAACTTCACAAGCACTTTCTGATCTAAGTTAACACCCCAAACAAACAGCACCGTTGCTTATTGTACTGAAGGTGCATTAACATTAGATTTTAAAAATCTAGTATATACAATATAAGACGGACAGGGAAAGTGAACGAAATGGGAATTAGGGATGCATGGCAGTGGAAAGAAGGCATTTTTGTTCATTTATGTGAAATTGGTAACATTGACGTGTTACTTATGATCGTGACGTCAAACAGTTTACAGTTAGTATTTCAGTATCAGTGTTTCTGGCTTTTATATGGTTTAATGTACTTTTCGTCACTGTTATTTAAATGTATTTTAATAAGTGTCCCACGCAAAAAACATGACCATAATGTAGAATTGAAAGTAAGTAGTGCATTTGTGTGAGATGACCATTACTTCTTAAGTGCCTGTTGCCTGACTAGTAATGCAGAGGGAGTGACGTAACCTGGCCCTAGGATATGCCCCTAGAACTTTGGCCTTACGGGAACTTACCACTACGTGATGAATTAAGGTGAGCTGCTCATTAGTTTATCCGTAGTATTGGCGAAAGCTAGAATTGTGGAATCTGTGTGCTCCAAACATAGAGACATTTGGCAAAGCTTCATGCAACATCTGAATAGGCTAAGGGTACTAGCCTAGCCTACCTTAGCTGTGCAGCCTGATTCCCACCAGTCACCGACCAGGACAGGTTACTGCCTTTTTGGTGGGGTCCATGGGGTTGGGGGTGGAGGATCCCCCGGGCCAGGTCAAGACACGTCTCCCTAAGTCAGGTTAGGTAGGTAATCTCTGGTTAGGTCAGGACCTAGCACGGTAATTCTATGGGTAAATTTTTAGAAAGAGGAACCAGCCCAAAATGACATGAAAATATGTTATTCTAGGTGATTTTGATGTGTTTGCACAATATCACCTTCATTTTCTTCGAAATTAACGGTTTTAGACTTTACTTTCGAGCACCTACAGTTTTCCCCGGTCCACCTTTCGATCATAGACCGAAATTGGTGGAAGAACACCAAAATCAACATGTCGTCCTGTTTATGTGTGCTGTCAGTAAGACTGCGTGGCGGAACAGCGCCGCGCTTTATCCACATATTTAAAGATTCTTGGCAAGCACGACATTTTCTGGCAAGAGGTAATGTTGGTCGATGCGCTAGCCCAGGGTTACAGTATGACGTGGTGGAACGGCGCTTCGCGCCTTATCCGCATATTTAAAGATTTCTTGCTTGGCTTTACGACATGTTGGTTTTGGTGTTCTTCCGCCGATTTCGGTCCACGGTCGAGTGGGCCCAGAGGAAACTGTAGGTGTTCGTAAAGTCTAAAACCGTTAATTTCAAAAAGAAAATGAAGGTGATATTTGTGCAAAACATCAAAATCACCTAGGAAAAACATATTTTCATGTCATTTTGGGCTGGTTCCTCTTTCTAAAATAATACCATGTATTATCTCTGAGCCTGTTTTTCCTTTTCAACTGGTTTTTTCTATGCTTTTAGGGGTTCTGATACTGGCGGTGCATCTGTTTGTTGTCGGCCAAATGGAATGTCCCTTTGCCGTGTTTAGTACTGGCCCGGGGCGGGGGGAGCGATTACCCGTACGTTTACAAGTTATTACACTTGCCGGACGGGATATGAAATGTTGGAAACAAAGGTACCTGTGCTCTGTCTTGTTAAGATCACGTATGGAAACCCCTTGTTGGATGGACTTCAGGGGTTAATTACAGGTTAATTATACTCGAGCGCCAAAACTTAAAGGTAAATTCATAATTAGCAACCAAAAAACTGTAGAAAAAGTTAAGTTAGAAGGCAGTTGCCGCCGCGGAGCTATCATATAGTTCTACCCCTAGCATTATAGGAAAGGTTATGTCTATGAGGAACCTGTCCCAGCCGACTGTAGGAAAAATAAAATTCCAAAGTAGTACCCCATGTGGAGATATTTCTTAGTTTTACCCATGTTAGCAGAAACTATAAATAAGAATCAAGTTGCTGCAACTTGATTCTGTCTTGGAAGTCATCCTTTACAGCAGTGGAAGGTATACATAGACTTGAGAGGGAATTGGCTGGCTGCATAAGGTCTGCCTTCATCAGGCTACTTGGTTTCAGTTCTTTAGACAGTTACTTGTTCAGAATCCTCATCAGCCTGGTTTGTTTTAGGAAGCCTTCTGATTCAAGAAAGTTTTCCAATAGGAAACAGAATTGGGGGTGGTAAAGTTGGGTTGGATGTATCATAGGTTTGATGGAAAATTTTAGTTAAAAAAAAAATGTTCTTATACTAGGAAAAAACTAATACCATATAGGCCTAAGGCTAATGTAAACAGTCTAACTTTTTTTACAGCATCTAGCGCTGTTGCTTGCTGCTGTACTTGTAACTTAGCCTTCTCTAATTTTTATGAACTTTGGTGATTCATAACAGCCAAACATGGAAAAGCCAGATTTTTTTGTAGCCTTGGTCTTAATTTTGAGATGCTGTACTGTAGATCCCTTCCAGTGGGACAAGACGTTAATGAGTTTTTTTGTTTTGTTGTGGGGTGAATGCTTTTATGTTGCTGGGGTATATAGATACCTGTTGTCAGTAGATGTTTTAGGCCTAATGATGCCATTATGTAGGTGTAGGTAGGTTGGGACTGAAAGGTGAAAATAGGCCAGCTCTTTGGATACATTAATGGAGTGTGTCTGATATTTGCAGATATTGTTATCACTATCATCTCTTCTGAACACTTTTAGATTCCAGCTTTTATGGTATGGAATTCAGTTTGGGAAATACTATATTGGAGAAAAATTGGAATTGGTGTCAGTTATGATAAGCATGCTGCTAAAATAGACCAACAGGCAAAATTTTGCAAACAGAATGTACAACTGAGGTTTTGAGTTTGTCTCTTGATGGAGATTTTCAGGTATACTAACTAATGGCAATTTAATTCATGTGCATTTAGGCTAGAAACATACGAAGAATAACAAATATACATTTGCCATTTAAACTTGCTGATTTTTCCTGAAACCAGGATATTTTCAATTGTAAATTGTTTCTTAATTCTTTAAAAATAGTTTTGTATGGAGTTATTGAAAAGCTTGGATATACAATATGGTCATGATGCTCATGTTATTCACGAGGTTGGTGATATGCGCTAAAGGTATTGAATTTTTTTTTCCATGACATGCAAATCATCGTAAATATTGAAAGACTGTTTAATATGAGTATAGAGGAATCCAGATATGAATTTCCAAGAGGACTTAGAGCTTGCCACATTTCAATTTTAAGTCTTGAGCTAATAGCTACTTCCCTTAACCCATTCAGATAACCCATATATATTTTATCCATGTAGTATACAGTTACAAGTTTAGAACCCATTAGCAAACATTGTTAACCATGAAATTTCAGTAAAGCAATATTTATTTAGATGGCAACTATTTAGTTGCCCCGACAAATTGAATGCTCAATGTATGGCCTACCAGTGTTTACAGTAATATGATAAGTTAACCATTACAGGATGGGCACACTCCTATATTGGGGCTAAGTTTAAGGTTGGCCAATTTAAAAAAAGATCAGTGGTAAGAGGAAGATTTGCATATGCACTTGTTATAAGAAAAAATTCTAAAAAATTTGTGTATCTTCCACAGGAAGTTGAAAGTAAATATTTCCAACCCTGTGCAGAGGCTCTTTTCCAAAAAACAGTCATAAAAATATGCTAATTTTACCAAGCTATAAATGATTTTCTAATAATTTTTTTATTTTTGTAAAATTATAATTACAACTCACACAATATCATAACAGATAAGAATTAAAATCAGTACCAGATTCTGAGTATATTTATTGTAAAATATTGATTGTAAAATATTTACGAGACGTCCTGGGATGGGGACCTGCTGTTCATTCCCCTATGACATCTGAAGTCAAACTGGTCTCCCTCTATCCTCTACTGAGCTACTATACTATTTCCAGTCCTAGTCGTTTTAGGCGTTTCCTCTCACGCTACCAAATGTACCTCATTGGAAGTGACCGTGTTTATTCCTTTTTAATCCTTGCGTGTGGGAACAATAGTAATCTTGGTTTGATCCTACTCTCCATTACACTCATGGTAAATCCCCGAATGGTATTTGGACTTTAAGATGTGACAAGACCAAAAGAAAGAGAGCAAAATATCATTGTAACTTGTAACAAGATATTTTCATAATTTCATTTGCAATTATTGAAGAAAGAAAGAAAATTAGTCGACCCTCGGTATTCACTGGGGATGCGTACCACTACCCCCTGCGAATAGGTCAAATCCGCAAATATAGTATTTAAAACCACTCGAAAAATGCTTATAACTGCCTATCTTGATAGTTTAAAGCACCAAAATCCCTCAAAAATGCTTATACCTGAATATTTTAATAGTTTAATCACTAAAAGTGCATTTAGTCATGAAAATTACATGAAAATACAGTAATTTGTAAATATTTCTCTATGAAAAATACTGCGACTAGGCATTCCACAGAGAAATCTGCAAATAGGCGGTGATCCACTGTATAGTATATGACTGTGACTCAAGCGAATGTTTTTTTTTTCTTCCTCACGTCGCAACGTCCAGAGCTTTGTTGTTTCCAAGGTAACTTAAGTTGAACCCTCTTTTTGATCTTAAGATAATCGCTACCTCCTTTTACGTTGACCATGAGGCTGGCTGGCTCTCTCTCTCTCTCTCTCTCTCTCTCTCTCTCTCTCTCTCTCTCTCTCTCTCTCTCTCTCTCTCTCTCTATATATATATATATATATATATATATATATATATATATATATATATATATATATATATATATATATATTATATATACATACATATATATATATATATATATATATATATATATATATATATATATATATATATTATATATATATATATATATATATATATATATATATATATATATATATATATATAAATATTCTGCTGTTCCTTCCTCTGCATTATTTTAGTAGGGATATTATTCTAACAAAGACAGGACAGCATCTCTGTTGAAGCTAGAAGAACGCGGGAAGGGAGATAGACTGTGTTTTCAAAAAAGCAACGTCCTTTAGTAGCAGATAGGTTAGCATTAGGGACCTAACCCACAGGGAGGGGTTTTACCAAGTTGCCTCTAGTGAAGGTGGTCTTAAGCTTCCTTTTTCCTTGTTCTATGCATTCGGCGATGTTTTGTCAAATTTTCAAACTGCTGGAGGCTACATACAAGCGTTGCTGACGAGAACAACAGTGCCCTGACCTGACCCACGAAAGGCAGAGAGAGACCGACCGTCGTAAAAAGAGCATGCATCCGTGCTCTGAGGAACTCTGTCTTTTGTCCTTTTTCTGTCTGTTGTTTTTACTAAGTGAGTAGACAATATGCGTTGTTCGAGAATTCCAATTGTCAGTTGCATTGCGCAAGCAACCCACGTAAACAATAAGTCTGGAATTGACAAGTAGTGCTGATTGCTGGTAACTCTTCCTCTGTACTTTTTCCATTTTTTCCCCTTCCGCCACCATTTACTAGAGAACCTGGTATAACCGTATTTCTTTTATGAAGTCTAGTGTATGAATAATGAACATTGCCTAGTGAAATTGCATAAGCTGTTCCCGTGCAGTAATTAGAAATTAGGGAAGGTCAAGTGTAAGTAAAAATTCAGGCACCCTTGGCTCCTGACATCACCATTGTTTGGAAGAGAAATAGCCTTTACAAATACTAACATCATACGGTAGCCGCAAGTATACGAACACCGTTGCATTATACTTTAACTGAAGCAAGGGAAATTGACTGTGTCCGAAGTTGACTTAAGTGGTTCATGTAAATTCCCTCACTATCACAGCTCATTCTTTCTTTTTTGGGACTAGGTGGGTAATGAAGGGGGTTTGATGTAATTCATTTGTTACAGAAATAATCCACTTATTCAATCATAGTTCTGACTGGCGACCTAATCCGTCCTATTAGAGTGCTGCAGTACTATCTAAAGAAGACTTGACATCTCAGGCCTGAATGTCAATGACTCTTTGTTAGTACTGGCTCGACCAAGAAAGAGGTGTCCAAGAACACCATCTCTTTCTGGCTTCGTGAGGTGATCAAACAGGTGTACTCTGCTTTGAGGGGGAGAATCCTAGTGCGTTCCGGTACTGAAGGCGGGGGTGTGGTCGTGCCAGACAACCTTCACCCCCTTCTGCCTTCGGGACGTTGCCCACAAGTCCTTGAACACTTTTTCCTTGGGTTCTGTGGTGGCTGCTCAACAAGTTGTGTAACTTAGCCGGCTCCTCAAAGAGGACAGGTAGCATCTTGCCTAAGGTGTTCGGCTGTGAAAGAGAGAGCGTGTATGAATGACTGGACTCCCCTCCTTTCTCCATCATCCTTCCTCTCCCTGCGGGCAGAGGGTAGGTCAGGCTGTCACTTGCTGGAATTGCTGTTGATGCAGGCAAGTTTCACATTGAGTTCCCAATCTTTTTGCTATAATTTTAGTTAGATAGAAGCAACCCTGCCCATCTCTCTAACAAGGGGAGAGAGGATCTGACAATAAAACAGATCTGTTACTTATACATTGCTTTATTGTCTCGGACATCCAAAGATTCATCCTAGTCCTTTTTGAATAATGTTGCTTTATACCCATTCATTCGAGAAGGCCCAGAAGTCTGACAGCTGAACACGCAGTTCCCGTACTCCATTAAGCATTTCAGAAGTAAGGGTCTCTTCCTTGATATACATGACCAGGAAGAAGACTCAGTTGAGGCAAACTACCAGTCAGTTCAGAACCTTACTCAGACTCCTCCCATCAAGAAGTAAGTCTTCCTTATGTAAAGACCAATGGTTTGTATAATATGTAGGAACAAATGACAAATTTTTAAATAATTTGTATTTTCCTAACTATACAAACCTGAGGTCTTTACAGTTATATGCCCACCTCATGCCACCCCTCAATCTGACACCTGGGCCAAAAGGCAAAGTGAATGCTTACTAGCTGGGTGGGATTGCAAAGGCCGTGTCCAACTACGCTGAAATATATTCCTTATGTAAAGACTTCAAGATTGTATATTTAGGAAAAATACAAATTACTTTAGAAATTTGTAATTTTTAATGTAATGCATGTGATTATTTTAAAATATGTTTTTATATAAGTTACTTACCAAGTAATTACAGAGCTGTGAGCTTCTACCTACGACAGTCTAAAAATTCAGATTTTGTGCCAGCGCTTGCATTTGTTTTGCTGTAGGTAAGTGCCCCCCCCACTATCGGGGACTGGAGAAACAACTTGGCAGAGAGCTTCAGTTCGCTTTCTGCCTGCCCCCAATCAACATTTGGTGGTTTTTCCTGCAGTTTTTTCCATTGATTCTGGATGTTTACTAGTTTTCTTGGTGAAGTATATACTCTTTATTCGATGTAGCCGTCAAGCCTTAACTATTGTGTTGGTGTTTGTTAACGTCAATTTTAGCAGGTTTTCAACATGTCTGATTCTAGCTCTTCAAGCATTAGATTTTATTCTGAGGGATGTAGGACTAGACTTACTAAATTGTTTTATGACTCCCATACCAAGTGCGTTAAGTGTAGGGGGCAAGAATGTAATAAGGACAACACTTGCATTGAATGTCACGATTGGGATGATAAAAAATGAAAAGTTTTGCTGTCCCATCTCGACAAATTAGATAAGGATAGGAAAAGGAAGGTTGCTGCTAGAGCCGAGAATAGGGCTAGCATAGAACTTGTTCTTGTGACAGAAACTTTGGAGGATAGTGCTATTTCCTCTCCTTTAATTCCTGTTGCTTCCCCTATCCTTAGCCCTCTACCTTTATTCCACATTCTCCTGTTCCAGGTTCCTGTGCTTCCAATCTTGGACCATTGCCAGTCACGAATCTAGGTTTGACCAAAAGTTTGAGTTTTTGGTCAGCACAGTGATGGAGTTGGGGTCTTCCTTTAAGACCTTTGTTGAAAAGTGCAGTCCAAAAAGTGTTAGTGCAGTGCAGAGTGAGTGTGTTGAGGAGGTGGCTGCCCTTTCTACCAGTGCTCTTAGACAAAGGTCCCTGTCCCGCTCCCCCACACTGGTGAGAAGACATACCGGAGGTCCAAGGGAGGCCAGTGGGGTTTGCCCATGGGTAGTCACCTCCTCTATCTAGCCTGTTGTGACAGGCTGTGACAGAGCACCACTGGAAAGGCATCTCTATCAGTGCATATCGTCTGTCATCAGACTCAGAAGATTCCAGTCCTGGAAAGAAGCGTCAAGGGCGCTACCTCATTGCTTCGTGACCTCTCAAGAGGCATACTACCTGTGTGGGCAGCTCCCCTCTGCCTATCAAAAGATCCAAGGAGGCCAGTCTTAGCCCCCAGCCTTCTTGCAGTTTTGCTGTTCCACCTTCTACTTCAGCTCGTACCCTGCGTTTGGCTTGGGACTGTCCAGAGTCAATTTCCTATTTGGACTGCCCCTTTCTGGCTATAAAGTGCCAGGAAGATTTGCATAAGAACCCATCTTTTTCAACAAAGCTTTGTCTCACTCCTGAGCTCCCATCTTTTCCTGGACGTTCAACGCTTGTTTCCATGCTTCTGACTGCTCGGCGCCAGTTCCTGGGCACCAGGCGCCATCGTGCGCTGGCTCGGTGCCAACCTCCCGCCTCCTAAGTGGCGCTCATTGGCGCAGGAAGACTTTGTTTGCTCCTATTCAGCGTCAGTTGAATAAATTTACGAGTTTTTTTTGAAGAAAACTCCAACGGTCTCTATGCCTAAAGACACGACATTATCTCCTGTTTCTTCAGACGAGGAGGATGCAGGACAAGACTCCACTCCTTCTTCTGCCTACTCTGCCTTGCTTAAATACTTCTTGGATAATTTTCTGGACTTTTTCGCGCCTGCTGCCCCAGTTTCTCCTGCTTCAACTTTACCCATGAGGAAACTCCAGGCAGACCACACCCTCCTGAAATTGGTTCTTTCTTCTTCGAAGAAGGCGCTCTGAGAAGTGGAAGTCTGGCTAGCCTCTAAGAGGGAATAGGGTATGGCTACCTTTGTTTTTTCCTCTGTGTAAACTTGTGAAGAAGAGCTACTGCTTTTATGTCACTGGGGAAGCTCCATCTCTGGGAGTTTCTGCCACCTCCCAAGGCGACTTCTCCAGCCTGGTTGACACAACTCGTAGATCTGCTTTTTTCTTGGCCAAGACCATTTTCTCCTCACCCAAGCTCGACCACTTGCCCCAGAACATTTTTTAAGTTTTAGAAGTTTACAGCTTCCTTGATTGGACCATTGGTGCATTAGCCAGGAAGATTGAGGATTGTCCAGTCCTGGCAGAAGATTTTGCAGCGGATTGGTTAGGTGTTTTGTCGTGCGCCTATAAGGCTGCGAGAGATGGCTCTGCTGAACTTGCTTCCCTCTTTTCGTTATGCATTCTTAAGAAAAGAGAGTTGTGGTGCTCTTTCACTGCTAAAGGGGTTACAGCTGCCCAGAAGTTGGCATTCATGCCCTCTCCTCTGGACAAATCCCATCTTTTTCCTCAAGATGTTGTCAAGGAAATTCTGTTGGCCTTACAGAAAAAGTCTACCAAGGATCTTTTAGCTTAGTCTTTCAAGCGGCTGAGAGACTCTGCTTCTGTTCCTGCTCAAGTTTTTTCTCTGCTTCAACCTCAGTCCTTTTGCAGTGGAAAGCAGAAGGCTCAACCAAGACCCTGCACCAATTTACACCCTCCCCCGAAGTCATTCAAGAAGTCCTCCTTCAAACCAGCAACCAGAAAGAGAGCTTTTGGTCCTTTGCACCTGAGTCAGAGCAAGACTTCACCTCTTTTGGAAGGAATGGAGCCACACAGGTTCAACCTTGGGCGGTCAAGGTATTGAGAGAAGGCTACTCCATTCCTTTTAAGGAGGCCCCCCCTTTAACCAAGTCGCCAATCGTCTTGCCAGTCTACCTGACAGATTCAGAGAAGTTTGCGGCCCTTTTCCTAGATGTTGACTCTCTTCTACGCAAACGAGTTGTAGAAGTGGTTGAAGATCATGGGTTGGAGGGATTTTACAACCATCTCTTCATGGTCCCCAAATCATCGGGGGGCTGGAGGTCCGTCTTGGACGTCAGTGCCCTGAATTAGTTCATCATGAAAACGAAGTTTCATATGGAGACAAATCACTCGGTCATGCTGTCCATCTAACAGGAGGACTGGATGATCACCCTGGACATGCACGTCCCTATACACCCGGACTCCAGAAAGCTGCTTCAATTCGTCTTTCAGGGCAGGGTTCTCCAGTTTCAGGCCTTGTGCTTAGGCCTATCCATTGCCCTGCAGTTTTTACTTGGATTCTCACTCCTTTGAACAAATGTCTGCATCTCCTAGGCATAAATCTGTGCCTCTACTTGGATAACTGGCTTCTCAGGTCTCCATAGAGAGAGAGGTGTGCAGAGGACCTACTGAGAACTCTTCACCTGACGAGCAGTTAGGCTTCCTGATCAACGACCAGAAGTTGCAAATGATCCTGACTCAGAAGATTCTCTATTTGGAAATGATTCTGGACCCTTGGTCTCAGGTTTTTTGGGCTTTTCTTTCCCCCAAAAGAGTCGCTTCATATTTGCGAAAAGTCCAAAAGTTCCTGTCTCTACAATCCTGCTCAGCAGTGCAATGGATGAGTCTCTTGGGACCTCTTGCCTCAGTGGAACAGTTCGTCAAGATGGAAAGGTTGCACATGAGGCCGCTGCAATTCTTTCTAAAGGCGAGCGGGAGCAGGAAGACTCGGCTGGACTCCTTCGTCTTCCCCATCATGTCAGAGATCAAGCAGAATCTTTGATGGTGGTTGTGCGAAGAAAGGTTTCTGGAGGGGAAGTCTCTTCTTCCGTTGAGTCCCAACTTAGACTTCTACTCTGATGCCTCAGATCTGGATTGGGCCCTCTTCTAGGGTCTCATGAAGCGTCGGACACATGGTCAGAAGATCTGAAGAACTCCCATATCGACGTAAAATAGGTGAAAGCTGTTCACCTGGGTCTCCAGTCCTTTTCAGCTCTGGTTTGAGGCAGAACAGTTGCAGTCCACACTGACAACACGACAGCTCTATTGTACATTCGGGAACAAGGAGGCACCAAATCATTCTCTCTCAACGAGTTGGCAGAGGAGCCCCTTCTCTGGGTGGAGCAGAACCAGGTCTCGATTGTGACTTGCTTCATCCATGGGAAACTGACCGTTTCAGCAGACGAATTGAGTCAGCTCAAACAGGTTCTGCCAACAGAGTGGACCTTGGATCCTCTTGTTTGCACTGATCTATGGAGGCTGTGGGGCATGACAGCCATAGATCTGTTTGCGACATCAAGGAACCATCAATGTCTTCGCGTCTGTTCCCCTGTCCTGGACCCTTTCGTATGGGCTACAGACGCCATGCTCCTGGATTTGACAGGTCTCGATCACACCAGGAAGTCTCGATGACCCTGGTCGGTCTTTTTGGCCAAGGAAAGAATGGTTCCTGGACCTGGACTATCCGAGGCTCCTGCCTCAAAAGAGGTCTCTGCTCAAACAACCCCACTTCCTCCGGTGCCATCAAGGGTTGTTCGCTCTGTCCCTGAAAGGTTTCAGACTGTCAGGTGCCTTGTTAGAGCTAAGGGGTTTTCAAGACAGGCAGCACAAGCTGTTGATGGATGCAGACGACCTTCTTCTAGCAAGCTCTATCAGTACAAATGGACAGTTTTCAGGAGATGGTGCAGCCACTATAATATCTCTTCTTCTGAGACCTCTATAAGCCAGGTAGCCAACTTTCTGCTCTACGTGAGGACCTCCAGCAAGCTTTTGACCTCCACCATCAAAGGGTATAGATCTATGCTCAGCTCGGTGTTCAAGCTCAGGGTCTAGATCTGTCCTCTGACTGAGACCAAAGTGACCTAATCAAGTTCTTCGATTCTATTAGACAAGAGAAGACGAACGTTGTCTCCTGGAATTTGGACATTGTTTTAAAATGGCTCTCAGGTTTCCCCCACGAACCTCTTCACTCTGCCTCTCTTAGGAACCTGACGAAGACCCCCTTCCTTGTGGCTTTGGGTACTGCCAAACGGATTAGCAAGCTCCAAGCTGTCGATAAGAGAGTTCGTTTGTCATGTGGACGTAGTTTGCTCCTTCTCTCTTGGTTTCCTTGCCAAGAATGAGGATCCTTCTAAGCCGTGGCCTTGTTCATTCACCATTAAAAATTTAATGGACATCCTCAGACTGGAAGAAGAGGCGAGACTTCTCTGCCCAGTAAGAGCCCTTCGGTATTACCCTCATCAGACAGAGAAGATCAGAGGGCTGTCAAACAACCTCTGGTGCTCGGTGAGGAACCCTTCTCGTTCTCTCTCAAAGAATGCGATTTACTTCTTTTTGAGAAGCTTGATTTCCAAGTCTCAGTCCCTGATTAATTAGGAAGTTTTACCGGTCACAAGTGAAAGCCCACTAGGTCAGGGCCATTGCTACCTCTTTGGCCTTCAAACACAGTGTGTCCCTGTTGAGTATTCTCCAGTCTACCTTTTGGAGGTGGAAGTCAGTCGTTGCCACTCACTACCTTGAGGACGTGGAAACTACTTATGAAAAGTGCAGTGCTTTAGGGCCTTTATCCATGGCTGGCATGGTGTTGGGAGAGGAAGCACTGGGGGTCTTCTGTCCCTCTACTATTCCTCGCCTTGACTCAAGGTGTTGAGCTCATGGGAAGCCTGGGGGTACTCAGTACCTAGAGCGCCCTCCAGTTTTTAGTGGTTAGGATAGTGGTCTTTTTTATTAAGGTGTAGGTGACAGTGTTGCTGTTTAATTCTGGTCTTCGCCCAGGGCAAGGGCATCTCTTTTTAACTTTGCTAGCCACAGGTGTACTTCCCTTGCTACAAAGACCCCGGATATGTAGGGACAACTCTGGGCTATACAGCCACGCCCACTACAAGTCAGGAGGAGCATCAGCCAGAGGCAGTAATTATGTGCAGTTGCTTCCTTGGCAAGTAAGGAAACAACAAGCATTGTCTCAATGCTAGCAATTGTTCTGTCTCAAAGTCATTACCATTTTTAATGTTTTGGTGTAGAATATGTCCATAGATCCCACCTCCTTTCAGTGTGGAATCAGCGATGTACAGTAATTGCTTGGTAAGTTAACTTATATAAAAATAGCATTTTTATAATAAAGTAGTTTTATGTATACTTACCAAGTAATTACATAATCGAAGCCCTCCCTCCTTCCCTCTTATCGATCTAAGGGCGAAAACGAATTTAAGCTCTCTGCTAAGTTGTTCCTCCCGGTCCCCAATAGTGAGCGGCGCACGTACCTACACCAAAACAAACGCTAGCTCTACCGCGAATTTTTAGTTTTTAGACTGCCGTAGGTAGAAGCTCAAACCTATGTAATTCTTGTAAGTATATTTAAAACTTTGTTTTATCATAAAAATGTCACTTTTATAGAATGAGTAAGAGCGTTACTTTTTGACTCCCTTGGCCTTCATTAGAACTCACCTGACGGGAAAGTAAAGCCGTAACTGAAACTAACATTAAAAATACTCTTTATATTTTGCTTGTTAGTGTTAAATTGCGTTGTAAAATGTACCCCTCTGGCTGTGATATGAGAGATAGGAGGGGTGATGTATGTAATATTGGTGTATATTATAAAAGAGGCTGCTATCTGTAAGGGAACGTTGCTGATAGCTAATATTCCATTTTGTGTGTATAATCTTCTCTTAATTATAATGTGAAGTAAAAAACAGGTTGGTTCAACGAAAGATTTTAGTTTCATCTTATGCTTTCATGCAGGCTTTCTTACTTTTTATCGCTCTGGAAACTTAACAGCTATTATAATTTGTCATTATTTCGTTGCTGTTAATGCTATAATAGGAAAATTATATGATTATTCATTCTTGAGTCATCCAAGAACTTTAAACGTATCTGGGGAATAGTATAGTTGCAATAATTGTGCACTTTACAAATAATCAAGAACAATGGAAAACAAGACAAAATGATGGGAATTTGCAAAATGATGGGAATTTGATTACTGTTTAGAGCCTCGCATTACTATGGTCAACGTGCCATGCAATCGGTTCCGCAGCTTATACCGCCATAAGTTGAAGCATGAGAGAGAGAGAGAGAGAGAGAGAGAGAGAGAGAGAGAGAGAGAGAGAGAGAGAGAGAGACGTTACTTAGATAAACACTGTCCATGTTTCCGTTCTGAAACCATGATGGCAGTAGTCTCTATACATACTGTTCCTGGGAATTGTAGTTGACAACTATTCCATTCATATTCAAATCGGGACACATCCCATATAAGGGAGAGCAGTCGAGAGATTGTAATCCTCCACCACTGCAATTGTCATATTTGCCCAAAGGAGCTGTGTCACGTTTTCTTGTGCTAAAATAGTATTGGTTAGTTGTTAGATATCCCAGTTTTATGCATCTTGAACGTTCTCTCTCGCGAGTTGCAGGAATTTTCTTGCTCTTTTTTGTTCTTTCTTTTGTTATACGAGTACAGATAAAACTGACATTAACAGTTATCAATGAAAATTCATGAATCCAGATCCAGATTGGAAGTGACATCAAAATGTAATAAAAATTTCCTAAATCTCCACTAGTTTTCACATGTCACACACCACCATGGTGTAGGTCTGTAGGTAAAGATTAGGGAACAAGTAGCGGTAACATAGAAACCACAAGGACTAGGCTGCTGTGTTTACAGCGTTAGGTCGACCACTCACGTCAGATGGGATTTGTAATGCCCGATCGAAGTGGGCGGAGTTTTAAGCACGTTTGAATGTGAGTAGGGTGTTTTTCAGTCAAGCCTGATCAGATCAAGCCCGGAAGTCAAGCGGGACCGACAAACCTGACAGTTAAAGTTTGAATGAGAAATTCGCGGTCCGACACGACCGTGAAATAGGTGTTTTGTCAGACTATGTCGGTCAGAACTGATTGTCTGCACGTGGGTTGAGTCTTTGACGAGACTTTATGAACTGAAATTTTCATTTTCCAATAAACGACACTGAAGAGGATACAGTTCAAAATGTCAGACTTTTTGGTAGATAAGGAGTTCTGGACGAATTCTTCGCGATTGATAAGTCGCAGCTTTGTTTTTGGAATATAAGAAGTAAAGAATATTCTGACAGACAAAGAAGGAATGCGGTCTATCAGCCGCTAATTGAGAAACTAAAAGAGAAGTGTCCGGATGAAACGACCAAGAAGATAAATGCGATAAGAACTTCATATCGAAAAGAATTAAGGACAATAGAGGCGTCAAAGGAATCGGGAAGTGGTACACAAGACGTTATCATCTCACTCTGATACTTTGAAACTTTGTCGTTTCTTCGAGATCCAAAAATGCTACGTCCTTTAGTCTCCAACATCACAGAGGTAAATGAAACTTCTTTGTTATTTCATATTAATTTTACACTCATATGGTAAATGGCATTATATAACATTTTACAAAAAATTCATAAGGTAAAGAAAACCAGAACTATACAAATAGATTAGATACACACACACACACACACACACACACACACACACACACACACATATATATGGCATATATATATATATATTATATATATAGATATATATATATATATATATATATATATATATATATATATATATATATATATATATAAAGTTTAATTGCTCCAGTAATTCCTCAAAGAAGAAGAAAAAATAAAATTGGTACCTTTTTCATGATATTTAGCCATTTATATTCCAATATAAAAGAAAAGTAAGAAAATAAATTGAGGGCATTTCATAAAGAAATAAGAATATATGCAGGAAAACTAATAAAAAGATATATTATTCAGAGGAAAGTTGGGTACACTGAATCGCAACAGTAAAATCATAATTGGAGGTGATGATACCTCTAACCCTGATATCCAGACCCCAGCATTTTCTTGTAGCAGGGCTGATCATGTAGTACTGTAGCATAATGACTATTTACACTATTAGTGGAGCGGGTAACTACAAAAAAAATAGGGGAAAAGTGCAAATGGTAATACAAGCATGAAACTTGGCTCAACCATTCTTCTTGTCCCTTGGTCTCATTATCAACCTCCGGCCACAAAATTTATGCCATTTTCCAAGATGACCGACAGGTTTTCAAAATGGGGTCCTGTGGATATTTGAATATTGGTATTTAATTGATTAATCACATTCAAATCCCTAAGTCACCCCAGTTTATATTAAAAATATTAAAACAAGCCTTTATATATGCAGATAACATCATTGCATAGAAATATAAGATGGCTGTCACCATATCAAAAATGTCTGCCAAAATGCCAAAATCGGTACTTAAGCTCATATGTGAGGCTAAAGGTCAGGTAATACATGATTTGGGGTAGCCTCAGCCTGATCAGTTCATTTTTTTGTAGATTAGAAATCAATTAATCCCAGTTAATTAATTTTTTATCCTCATTTAGAAAAAAAATGGGTACAAGCTTAATGTAATAGCAAATAGTGTAGTGTAAGTGTACTACCAGGGCAATACTGGTTGACACTGTAGCTGTGAAACTCAGCATGGGGTTCAAAGTACTAGCAATGGCAGAGGTTTGTTATTAGCTAGCCCCACTTCAAAGTTACACAGCTGCACCTGAATTGACAGGATGTGCCAGCGCCGAGAGCCGAGCCAAGAAGATGGGACTTAGTCTTCTAGATGGTGTGCCAGATCACACAGAAATTAAATAGCATTGGATGAATGATTGGGCTAGGGTAGGATTATGACGTATCTGGAGCCTAGTTGGATCCCATATTGAAAGCATATATGTTATATAGGCTCAGGTGGTAAAAAGGATAAACCCTTGGCCCTATAGAACAAAAGCAATGGCAGGACAATCTTGAAGGTCAACGTCTTCCTGATGGGAGATCGTATGACTAACTTGGAAGCTTTGTTGCTTGTGCCAAGAGGACACACGTGAAAGACTAGTTGATGCCCTTGCTACAAACATTCCTGAATTCTATAAGTTAAATGCAATGCCTATACCATTTCATCCCAAAAGGCTTGATGAAGGTGATGGAATTCTGCAAACCTTTGAAAATAACAAAGCAACATATCATTAATCATGTATGCTGAAGTTCAAAACAACAAAACTAGAAAGGAAAAGGAAGTCACTGTGTATGACAAAAGAAGATGATGATGCCCCATCAGCAAAGTTCATACGTAGTAGCCAGAAGGCAGATGAAGATGCACAAGAATCTAAGACTGAGAAAGAAGGAATATGATTTATTTGTGACCAACCAGCACTAGTCAAAGACTTACGATTGGCCATGACATTGCCTTTACATGAAAAGCTGCAACGATGTGCCACCAAGCTACTAGATGAGAAACTTCTGGGTCAAGCTTAGTGCTGGGAGATACTGTTTTCCAGACCATATGTATCACCCATCTTGTCTGACAGGTGTAAACAGGAAAGGGCTCACAAATCCTCAGAAAATTGAGATGATTATGTACAGTGAAACAGGCATGTGCCCATGCTTTGCTGAGCTTGAAATGTACATAAGAGACAAGCAGTTGACTACAGATGGGTGCTATTTTACAATGGTAGAACTTTATGATTTGTACAAACAAAGACTAAACAGCTAAATGTTGATGCTTCCTTTGTGCACCGAACACGGTTGAAAGAACAGATACTTGCCAGCATCCCGGAACTGGAGGACTTTAAAAAGGGAAGAGAAATTTGGTTTGCCTACAAAAGGAAAAAGGGAAAAGCCCTAGCCACGGCATGTGACTACAATGATGCACTAATCGTGACCAAAGCAGCTAAGATATTGAGGAAACAGATGCTTGAACATGAGATGGAATTAGATGAACTAACAGCAGACACTAGAAGAGAATCTGTGCTATCAAGTTTTGTTGAATTTGCAAGTGTGCTACAAAAACGGTGGCGACATAAAATCCCAACTTAAATATGGAACATCATCTACTGATCTAGCTTTAGCACAGCTTTGCACTTCAACCGTCGAAAGAATCCAGCATCTTCAACATTCTCCAGACATTCCAAGTCAAGAGAACCTCTTGTTTCATTATATATATTGATCTCCCTGGTCTTTGCAAAACCAGAAAGCTTTAATTAATTGCTACATTCCAACACCATGGAATCAGCATCAGCTATGATAGGGTTCTGGAATTGATTAAAGAGTTAGGAGAAGCAGTTGTAACAAGGGCTGTGGAGGAAGTAGTAGTTTGTCCCACTACACTAAGAGAAGGGCTCTTTACAACTTGTGCTGTTGACATTCTGGATCATAATCCAAGTGCCACAACTGCACAAACATCCTTCCATGGGACAGGCATAGGTTTGTTTCAGCATCCGAGCACACACACATATATATGTGTGTGTGTGTGTGTTTACATTCTTAATATTCAGTAATAAGTCGTTCCTAAACAGAGGATAGCTCCATACAAAAGACAACAGTCACTGTCATATTCAGTTAAACACTCATCAACTCATAGTGGCACCTCTTCCTACAGCAGCAAAAGAGGAATTAAAATTAGCCTAAAACCGTTGCTTTAGAAGATTTTCCTAAGGGTAGGTTTTGAACCAGCATACCAAGGCAGCTTCCCTCAAGTTAAAAGTCCACTGCACTAACCAAACTGACTATACAGTAACACGAGTACCTAGAGTTGCATTTGACATACATCCACTCGATCTCCTCGTTCGATAAGAACTGAGTGGGAGGAGACTCCAAAAATATGACTTCTAACTCACGTTGCTGGCCGGTCTGAAAAAGTAGTAAGTCTTAAGTTAGCAGCCACACTGTTATGAATTTTTATCACATCACCGTCAAATTTTATATACAGATTATTAAGCCACGAAAGTTTCATTTAATACTAACTTCAGCGTTACTAAACATCACCGAGCGGGAATTATAGGTGATAACTGATTTGGTACTTAAGTGACTTGCACACTCAACAATAACCACCAATGACTTCGTTCTAGATTATTCGGCTGTCATGGTCAGGAACGTCGACTGGAAGCAGCTGGTGTGCCCTTTCGGGTGTTCGAATCAGGTACCAAATCATTTATCACTTATGATTCCCTTCGGTGATATTCCCATGAACGCGAATTGGAGATTAAATGACATTTGTAGTTTAATATATATATATATATATATATATATATATATATATATATATATATATATATATATATATATATATATATATATATATATATATATATATATATATATATATATATATATATAATTTTACCAGAAAGTCCTCATTTATTCCTATTCAGTTCAAGAGAAATTTGGTTATGACCTTAACATCAACTTTTAATATAAGTTCAAATTATGTTGATATGGGATTAGAGTTTAATTTCATAAAGCAACGCTTATATTTCAATGGCTTTAACACAAATTTTACGAACACGTATATAGGAAGGGAGCTTCAATATTATTACTTCCAAAACCTACAACTGTCACATCCCCATAGGGGGTTAGTGCCGTCATTGCACCTCATGCGGTGCAATGTAGGCGTTACTTAAGTCTTTGCAGCGTCCCTTTGGCCCCTAGCTGCAACTGCTTTCATTCCTTTTACTGTACCTCCATTCATATTCTCTTCTTCCATCTTACTGCCTACCCTCTCCTAATAATTGATTCAGTGCAACTACGAGGTTTTCCTCCTGTTACACCTTTCAGACATTTACTGTCAATTTCCGTTTCAGCGCGGAAGGGCCTTAGTTGCTCCGGTGCTTGGCGTGTATGCCTAAAATCTATATAAATCAAATCAAATCAACTGTCACTGTCAACAGAGCACTTATGTACTTTCCCATCATGTTATCTCCTCTGTACATCGGTACCTGAGGAAGAAGAGGACTGGATGTGTTCGAAAACATGTACCTTGTAAGTTACAGATTCGAATCTAAACAGCTGCATATATATATATATATATATATATATATATATATATATATATATATATATATATATATATATATATATATATATATATATATATATATATATATATACAGCTGTGTATATATATATATGCATATAAATATTTGTGTATATATATATATTATACATACATCTATCTCTATCTTATATATATATAATTGTATATATATATATATATATATATATATATATATATATATATATATATATATATATATATATATATATATATATATATATATATATATATTTAGAATACCCACACAGCTTCACTGTGTATATTTATTCAAAAAATTACTCGTATTAGGCTTCAGTAAGACGGGGTGGTTTAGATTCCAGATTCTGTAATTTACAAGGTGCATGCTTTCGAAGACATAAAGTCTTCTTCCTCAGGTACCGATGCACAGAGGAGATAACAGCTACCTGGGTATGTATGTCTGTATTTGCTCCACCCAGTTTCTGTTGTTTTCTGCTTAATCCCTGAGGTGGCCTCCCTGTTGATCTGCAGCAGCTCCTACCTTTCCCTCCAGTCGTCTTGGTCTCTGTGGCCGTATGCTTAATCCTTTTCTGTTTGGAATTATCCCCTTGCTGTCCATCTTTTTGTTTATGTTCTTAAAATTCTGAAAAATGATATTAGAAGTAATCTCGTCCTCAAAATTGTTGGTAACGTTGTCTTCCATCTTAAGAATTTTTGTTTATGTTCTTAAAATTCTGAAAATTATATCAGAAGTAATCTCGTCCTCAAAATTGTTTGCAACGTTGTTTTCCCATCTTAAGAATTTTGTCTATGTTCTAAAATTCTGGAAAATGATATCAAGTAATCTCGTCCTCAAAATTGTTTGCAACGTTGTCTTCCATCTTTTAAGAATTTTGTTTATGTTCTTAAAATTCTGAAAAATTATATCAGAAGTAATCTCGTCCTCAAAATTGTTTGCAACGTTGTCTTCCATCTTTTAAGAATTTTGTTCATGTTCTTAAAATTCTGAAAAATTATATCAGAAGTAATCTCGTCCTCAAAATTGTTTGCAACGTTGTCTTCCATCTTTTATTGAAGAATTTATGTGGGAGTTCTCTATGATGAGCCTCGATGTTTTATTCTTGTTGTTTTATATTAAATTTGTATTTTTCCAGTTGATGTTGAGGTAAATCCAGAAGTATCAGGAATAAGGTAACCAGATATATGATACCTATTAAAGGGGAAGTGAAGAATGGCGGGGTCTACCTAGCACCTTGTGTCAGTTGCGATAAACTTTATTTTGGTCATAGTGGCAAATCGTGTAAGGAGAGAGTAAGCCAGCATAAGCAGAACATTCACCATTACACCAAGCTTCGTCACTGGCCAAGCACTGCTGGCATTGAAACCATAACATCAACTGGAAAATTACAGATTTTATATATAACAAGAAGAATAAAGCATCGAGGGCATAGTAGAGAATGTCCTCATTAACTCTGATGACAAAATGATGGAAGGCAACTTTGGAAACAATTTTGAGAACAAGATTACTTGTGAGATCATTTATCAGAATTTTAAAACATAAACAAAAAGATGGACAGCAAGGGGATCATTACGAACAACGAATGTTTAAGCATACGGCCACGGAGATCAAGAAGACTGAGTGGGAAGGTTAGTGGAGCTTCAGGTCAACAGGAGGCCACCATGGATTAGAAACAGAAACAACACACATATATATATATATATATATATATATATATATATATATATATATATATATATATATATATATATTATATATATATATATATATATATATGTTATATATATATATATATATATATATATATACATACATACATACATTACTTACCCAGGTGTAGCTGTGATCCTCACTGCATTGGTACCTGAAGAAGAAAAACATTGCATGTCTTCGAAAGCTTGTGCTCTGTAAAATAAAGAATATGGAATCTACACCATACTGTCTTACTGAAGCCTAATATGAGTATATCTCAAGGTTAACTCGTTGGTGAAATCCGATCTCCATTGTCTTCCTGATATGTTCATGTCATTAGTTTGACTGATAATAGGAGATTCTATAATCTTCGTTTTGTATAGGCATCTATTTTTGAAAACCAGCACGGTCCCACTGTGTTATAAGATTCCATGCAGTAACTGTAATGAAATTTATGTGGGAGAGACGGGTGGATCTATCTTACAAACATTAATAGAGCACAAAAGATCAGTATGATATGTTTCAGAGAGCTCAGGGATATTAAGGATATTGGCCAAAACATAAATTGGAGTGGCGCCAAGTTGGGTTTCAGAAGTAGCTGCTCGAACAAAAGGAAGATTCTAGAATCCGCCATCACCAGTGAAGCTAATGACATGAACCTGCCTGGAGGACAATGGAAATTGAATCTCACCAAGAATTAATCTAAAGGCCTATTCTCAACTAGGTTTTCCAGCGATTGCTCCCACCAGACTTGGGACAAGTGGAAGCTATTGAGGACCAAAACACAAGGGGATAACTCATTTCCATTCTATGTCAACGGACCTCCACATATCACCAACATCATATTGCCACACATACATATGACTTATAAATACTCTTCCACTTACTAATTGTCCACTTTTCACTAGTGATCAGGGATAAAGAAGTTTTGGTATTCAACAACTTGAATGGCCGTTGATGTTTTTCAATTCGCTTCTCTTTTTCGTCTTCGTACTTGGAAATTTCAAAACAGTTATTCAGTTCTTAGTAGCATTCGAAGCTAACCCATCATGGATGTTATAGTTTCCAATCGCGGTAAAAACAAAATAACTTCTAATGGTTTCATTTATAGAAAGGATAAAGTTACTCAAAAGACAGTCACATGGCATTGTGAAGTGAAAGGTTGCAAAGGACGGTTAAGTACCACGTTGGAAGGGATAGAAATTGCACTGAGATAGGAGAACACTCACATGCTTCCGATCCTGTTCAAGTCGGCGAAGAAAGGGTTAAAAAAAGTCTGCAAAGCTGCTGAAACAACACATGATCCACCAAGGTGCATACTCTGAGATGCCATTGCTGGTCTACCAAACGAACTTGCAGCAGAGATTGGATCAGAGGCAGAATTGAAACGTACCGTACTTAGGAGGCGAAGAACTGTGGGGAACTACCCTCCATCTTCAATCAGCTGCATCCATCGTTATCCCGGAATCCCTGCGGTTTGCTTTCATGGGCGGTAATTTCATTCTCCATGACAGTGGTATAAGAGATGAAAAAGGGTTCTAATTTTCGGCACTAATGATAGTCTTCCCTGGCTGAGAGACAACCGTCACTGGTTAGCTGACAGAACGCTCAAAGCAGCTCTAAGAATTTTTTTTTTTTTTTTTTTTTAAATTTTTACAGTACACATATTGATAAAGGAAAGTGTATACCTTGCATATATGTTTTACTCACGAATACATGTGAAGGAAGTTACACAGTAGTATTCAACAAATTGAAATTACTAGAGCCTTTGCTAGACCCTATCTTCGTTTTGATTGACTTCGAAATTACTTCAAGAAGAGCAATAACGCGCATTCCCGCGCTCAAGCATAGCAGGATGTTTCTTCCATTTAGGACAGAGTGTATGGAGAAAGATTACCAACGTGGGACAAAGAGAAAAATATGTTAACGAAGAAAATGTTCGAACGTTAATCAAAATGATGACCTGCACAGCATTTCTCCATACAGACGATGTCATAACAGGGTTCCAAGCTGTACGTGATTTGGAAAATTATGATGAAGAACATGACTATTTTCGATTATTTCGAAGATGATTATACTGGCCGTCCAATGGCAAACAACAGTAGAAGAAGACCTAAATTTTCGATATCTATGTGGAACGTTTTTAGCACGTTTCAGTTTGATCTCCCGCGAAGAAACAATGCCGTAGAAGGGAGGCCCACTGCTTTCCAAGGCAGTCTATCTTGTAGTCACCCCACAGTTTGGCTCTTAATAGAGGATTTAAGAAGGGAAGAGAGCCTACAAAGGACGAAAGGGAACAATTTCAGGAGAACCCTCACAAAAAAAAGAGGAAATACGAGAACTTAGAAAGAAGAGTCAAAAGTATTGTTGAAACGAGAGATTTAGAAATTACTGATTATCTGAGACACCTTGCCTACAATATTAATTTTGAATGGTTATTCTTTCCAGAATTTATGGTCTTTATTTCTAGAATAAATTTTTTTTCATTTAAAACGTTTTGTATTTTTTGTTTTTTTACAGTAAAAAAGGTATATTTCTTAGTATACTTTTATTATGTATCAACTCTTTCTAATATAGTTTTATTTCTATTAACTTCGCTCAAAATGTTTTTAAAAAAGTTAGATGTTTGCTGAAACTGACATCGCTCAATAGGAATGGCTTAAAATGCCATAATTTTATTATATGCGCAAAATGACTTTGCTCAATTTGACTTCGTTTAACTTGACTTCGGCCAAACAACTGGACACGACTTAACTTTCCTTTCATGTAACTTTCAGCTCTTCTTGTGCAGCATACACGATACAAACAGTTTATCTCATCAGCTTCAACATCTTTTCATATGCAATCAGCATCCATATATAACTTCCATAAAGGAGAGTTTGATCAACAATCCCTTCAAAAATTCCAAATTTGTCTTTCCTAGACGCACCAAGTTTCTCATTACCTTGCTTGCTTCACTTACTATGTCACCCACCTCGTCTCTTATCCTGCCATCATCCATTATATTTATTCCAAAATATATGCATACATATAATATATACAGTATATATATATTATATATATACACTATATATATATATATATATATATATATATATATATATATATATATATATATATATATATATATATAGATAGATAGATAGTGGAGGAGATTCAAGCATGTCTTGTTAAAGAGAATGGCAGCATCAGTGGAATTGATTTTATATATGGTCTTTTCAGTTTTTCTCAATATTTTGTTCTCATCAGGCTGATATTTCCTAATAACTGGCCGATCGATGTTCATAGTGTGGGTAAGTAAATGTTTTTTCGAAATAAGGTTAATTTTATTCCATATGAGCGGAAGTTAAAAATGGCGTGTGGTTGCCGTAGAGTTTTGGGGCTCGTAAATTTTAGAATCTAGAAACCAGGATTCGTTGTATTCTTGTGTGGAGAATCTTCTTCGCCGTCTTTAGCGAAATTCCAGCGTTTTCAACCGTATCATCTGTTCATTCTCAAGGAAAGGTGGGCTTGTTCTGGTTGGAATGGGTTGTTGTTGTTTAAGATTAAGCCAGTCTTTCGCTGGCACCGGCTCTTGCTCCTGGAGCAGCCCATAACTGGGTCGATCTGTGAAAAGACAAAAAACAGTGCTTTTGGCAGTTAATCGGTGAAGATGAAAGAGATAGAATTTCAGCACCTTTGAACCTTACAGTACCTTTGAACCTTACAGTACCCATCAGTAGGAGAGAAAGGTTTATAGCAGTGAGCCTAGTGGGAGAGGGCTGAGAAGGAAAAGGACGCGAGCTTATGTTTGAGGGAAAGGTGGCCTAAAGAAAAAGATAAGTAAAATAAAGTAAAAATATATATATATAAAATAAAATTATATAATTATATATGTATATATTATATATATACACATGTACACGCACACACATACATACGTAAAAATATATAGCCTATATGTTAATAAAATAAAAACTCATACCCAGAAATGGGCAGCCTTTGCTGTCCCACTTACCGTTTTACCTGTGAGAGTATCCTTTTACCTGGGAGGTGGGCAGGACATCAGGAGATTCCCATGTGTCCCTATGTTACCTAACGTGTCAGGTGATTTGTGCCGGTGTTCGCTCATTTTTGGTCAGGTTAAATCTGAGAAACTGCGTCTCTGGACAGTCCAGTAGGTAGTGTTTGAGGGGCTGGTTTACCACTCGGTCACAGTACTGGCATGGCCTGTCCTTATTCCCAATCAGTTGCTAGCTGCATAGGTATCCTAGCCTTACCCTGTGTGTGATGACAGTTTTCTGGTAGTTTGCATTGTGATGTCGTGAAGCTTGAAATTTTTGACATCCACGTACCACTTGGAAATTCTTGAATTTTGCAAATAGTGCCGTCGCACTTCACTTTCTTCTTGAAGTCTGGCATATCTTTTTTGTCATTTCTTTTAGTGGTGTGATTGATGGTTGCATCTATGCTCACCGTACTGCAGCTGAGCAGTTTTGGCTAGGATGTCGGCCTCTTTGTTTCCCCTGGATTCCCACATGACTAGGTATCTGGTTTAGGATGACCCTCCTGCCAGCAGTTTGATGCGACTTGGCCACTGATTTGATTGCTGATATCAGTGTCACATTTGCTTTGGGCTTTGTTGCTTTGAGTGCGAGGATTGTTCCTTTGGAGTTGGTGTGTACTGTTGAGTGCCCTTTCCAGATGGAATCTCTTAAGACTTTGAAATTGCCATTAGTTCCACCTCTGCAGTATGGAAGATTGCTGGACAGCCCAGCCCCTTGAAGTCTTGGGTAACCACTGCTGCTGCCATTGCTGGTGCTTGTGGTCTGGATGACCTCCAGCCTCTGCTGCTGATCCTTCCTGAGACTTTTCAGGACTGATGCTGCATATTCTACTTGTGCCCTGACGGTTTGGATGTGGAACTTCTCTAAGCATATGGTATGTGGCTCCTTCTTACAAAGTTGTGACCCTCTTAAGAGCATTGAGTCTGATTCTTGTTTTGGCCTGGAGGAGCTGTATCTCCTTCTCGGGAGATAGTGTTTTGCAATGCAGACTCTCAGGTATGTGTAGCTGTCCACCCAGTCTAAGATGTCTCCCTTCAGCAGAAGGTTGGGTGGATTTTGATCATGCTTTATTGCCATGGCTTTTGTCTTGTTTATGTTGATATTGAGTCCCAGTTGTGTGCATTTGTCTGTTTGTTGCGAGGCTTCTTGCATCATGTGGAGTGGTCTTTAAGGGCTTGTGCTGACGATGCAAACGTCATCAACATATACAAAGACCTATACTCCTTGTGGTAGTTCTAGGGAGGCCAGATTCTCCATTAGGACATTGAACAGGAAGGGGTTTATTATACCTCCTTGGGGAGTGCCATTTTCAAGAGGGCAGTACTCTGATGTTCTGCCTTGGAACACTACCCTGGCTTCTCTGCCATGCATATAGCTTTTTGTCCATGCAAATAGGTTGCCTTTGATCCTCTTCTGGACTAGGGAGGAGAGGATGGTTGCTGCATTTGCTAACTCATACACCTTTTCTAGGTCTAGAAGACCACTATGGAGCTTCTGCCATTTATGGTACATAAAACATCCGTGAGTCACTCATGGGTGCCAACCCCTTCCTTATAGGCATACAGCCTATGGTGTAAGGGACCATTCTTTCAGCTAATTTCTCTGTGCAGCTGACGGGAGATATCCGCCTGGCTCCTTAGGCTTTGGGTTTGGTTGTGTGTCCTGTTGCCCCCATTTCTTCAGCCTGGTGTGCTCTGCATATGTCCTGTTTATCAGGAGGAGATATACCTGCTTGCAGGGTCGCCATGTGCCTCAGCATGCTGTAGGTGATTGCATCTGCACCAGGGGCTGTCCCTGTTCCCCTTGCTGAGTGCACTGTTTAGTTCCTCAATAGTGAAACGTGTGTCTGTGTCATCCAGCATGTTGCAGGCAGCGTTGATTTCTCTCCACTTTGAAAGGGTAAGATCACTTACTTTTTCCATGTCATTCGAGGAAGGTTGTGTGATTTTGTTCGCTCTGCAAAGTTCCTGGCTATGTTGGGTTGGGGTGGATGCTCTGCACTGTCCTGCCCTTTCCGGATTTTTTGCAAGGAATTTCGAGATTTGGGTCACTGGTGTTTGTCCGCAAATGTTGGCATACCATTCATACCATACCTGCTGTTTAATCTCTTGTCTCTGCTGTGGCATGGGCTATTACCTCTCTGAGGAATCTGTGCATATCATCTGATGGATTTTGGCCTTAGAGTTCTCTGACTCTTTCACAATAGTAATAAGCATCCTCATAGTTGGTGCCGGCTTGATTGAGCCTTGGCATGGAGGCATTTGCTGCCTCTTTAATTTTGTCCAAGAACTCCTTGTAGAAGAGCTCTATGTCGTTTGATGGGTTTTCCAGGTAGTCCATGGCCCATCTCGTCATGGTGGTTTCAAACAGCTCCAGTTAGCAACCTTGGGGTTCCATTCTTTAAAGGTATGGGAGGCAGTTTGAGTTAGCAGGCCAATATCAATGGCTATATGGTCACTTCAGATGGTTTCCATGCAACCTCCATACTACTCGCCCTTTAAGGCAGTTTATGAAGGGGATGGATCCAACCTTCTTTCCTTATATGAGTTGGCACCCCATCATTTAGCAGGGCATATTCTGGGAATCCACATGTTAACTGGTGTAGGTGTTGACCTGTTGGATTGGTTTGTAGTAAGTTTAAAAAAGGTTGATGTGCATTAAAGTCCCCAACAATTAAAGTGTTTTCTCATGTTGCTGTGCTGAAAAGAGCTGTTGGGAGACCTGTATATTTGTGTATTGTGAGTGTCGTGTTGGCAAGTGTGAGTTTTACGCTGAGTGTTTGTGTGTCTTCCCCACATGGAATGTTGTTTATTTTCTTAGACGGAATTGTGTTTTTAACAAGCGTGATTAATCCTCTTTGTGTGTCAGTGTGGTGTTCTGTAGACCCTTGATCCACCAAATGAGAATTTGACACTTTCCCTTACTAGTGTTTCCTGTTTGTGTGTGCTTGTAGGAATGCGTATTTATTGTTTGCATTAAGAATATACCACTGTAGAATTTTTCTGGCATGTGCATCACTGCACTCATTTACTTCCCTTGCATTTTCTCTCTCTTTCTTCACTGTCACTGTCACTGGGTGTGCTCTGAGCGCTGACATTGTGGATAACACTGGCACTGGGGATGAAGCTGACACTGGCTGTGTTTGCAGGACAGTTTGCACTGCTGTTTCTTACTTCCCCTGGCATGGATCTACAAAAAGTCCTGTCGCTGTGTCAAGAGACCTGCTGACTACTTCTCTGGTGATGCCTTCAGAAACTGGATACTGCACAAGTCTGCAAACTTCTCTAGCATACAGATGAGGAAATTGGAGAACTGGTTGTGTGCAACGTATGTGTTGTCCCTCAGTTCTGGGTGGATGTTGCACCTGTGGAGGGGAAAGAGGGTTGTATGGCTTTGGGGAGTCAGGCTTGGTGGTTCTGAATGTGGGATGTGGAGAGGTTAGTATGTAGGTGGTGGGTTTAGGAGATGAAGTAGGGAGGACCTGGGAAGGTGATTCTCCTTGGGCCAGTGGACAGTTTCCTGGGTGTGTGAGGTTGGTCTGGGCATGGTCTAGTGTGTGACGGGTTCTCTGTTCTCTGAGGCTGCTTGTGTGGTTGGGCCGGCTGTGTGACCTTGGGGGTCATTCGAGGCCCACTAGCTGCTGCTGCATAAGACTGTGGCCTCTGCTGGTGGGTGATTGCTGGGGCTGTCCGGTGGGGTCTGGTGGGCTGCTCTCAGCTGGGGAGGCTTCTGGATGTGATGCCCTTGAGCATGTCTATCTTTTGCAGACTTATAAGGCACTTCCTGTTCCAGGTGTGGTGGCTGCCCTTGCATGCTAAACACCTCGCCTCGCTTTGATGTCTTCTCTGTCCTTGAACTTGTCAGTGCAGGTTCGAGTGGGATGCCTTCCACTGCACACACCACACACTGCAGGGGCAGTGCATGCACTGCTGTGGTGCCATACCTCTGACAATTGAAGCATCTCAGAGGCTCTGGCATGAAGTCGATGATTGGGAAGGTGTCCTATACTCCCAGGTTGATCTTCTCGGGTTGTCTCCCTTCCCACACTTTTAATACCTTCTTGGTTGGCTATGGGTTTGAACCTTTTGTGAAGCATCTTTCTGCCTTTACAACCTGTGGATAGTCCAAAATAGCATTAGTATCAAATTGGTGGGAAAAATGGCATAAATTAATATTTGTTTTTCATCAGGGTTTAGAAGTCTGTAATATTGAGGATTGTATCTCATCCATGTATTAGTTTGATCATCTTTAGGCAGTGCTAACAGATCTCTTTGTGCAGTAGGCCTTACTTTGAAAGTCTACCTGGCATAAGAGCTACTGCCTGTTGGGGGCCTAATAAAATACACACTTAGTCTCAGGGTGAGCAGGATGTGCTGCTGGTAGTCCTCCTTGTCTATTCTTCTTCTTTCTGACAAAGTTGAAACAATCATTAGTGTCCATGGCAGAGGTGCTTTCTTGTTCCTCAGAGGTGGCAGAGTCAAGGCAAGGTTGGGCAGTTGCAGGAGCATCTGAAAAAGACAAAGAATAAGTTGTAGTCCATTTCCTATTCTTGGCTGCCATCTTGGCCAGAGATGATGGAACCGAGCCTGGAATGGCTACTGCACTGGGTGAGGGCTGCATCAGAGAGTCCAGGACTGCATGGACGTTGCTGCCTGTCTGTGGGAAGAGAAGAAGGTCCTGAAAAGAGAGGTGACGACGGAAGAAAGATGGATGCTTATATTTTTTTGAGAGAGGAATTCTTTCACTGCTGTAAGGGAGGTGATGCTGGAATGAAGATTCTTGCTGTTGCTGATGATCAGCTGCCACTGATTGGATTGGCGGTATTACTTGCTGCCACTCATGTTCGCCAAAAAATTCTCTCTCTGGAAGAGAGAGATAGAGAGAGATGTTACTACTAGAAGAGCCAAGCACTCAATGGAAAGGGGTTATTAGTCAATATTTATATGTCTCAGGTGCCTGTGCTGGGAGAAGAGTTGAATATTGTTGGTTCTGGAGATTAAGCTTCGAGCGAATGGCATCTTCTCAGAGGTGATGCTTGCACTGGTCTTTGTGTGATTTGAGACGGGGAGGGCAGTTTTGGGAAGGTCACTGCCAGTAGAGGAGGGCATCACCTAATTGGTCTGTTCGTTCAGCTCAAGGGTGCTGATGGGCAGCGCCCTACATGCCACGATTGGGAGGGAAGTCTTTTGTGTGGTGTTGAGGCTAGGTCTCTCCCTTCCGATGTGTAGGGCCTCCAGGAGGTGAAGGCTGCAGTGGTCTGCCGCCTTATCAATAATTCTGATATTAGGAATTATATCCTTCCGTGTTATTTTGATATTGTTGGTGTTCTTGGCATGATTATGGAGTGTGCCTTCCTGAGTGTGGCAGGAGATCCTCTTGAAAAATCTCATCGTGGTCATACTGATGTAGGCGCTGGGGCATTCCTGGACAGGCATTTTGACTGGTAGACCATGTTGGTTCTCTTCAGAGAGTCCTGCACTGCAGGCGTGGCCTGATCATGATAAACAACCCAGCCCCCATTGTGCAGGACCCTCTGAAGAGAACCAACGTGGTCTACCAGTACAAATGCCCCTGTCTGGGAATGCCTCGATGCCTGCATTGGTATGACCATGATGAGATTTTGCAAGAGGATCTCTTGCCCCTCTCAGGAAGGTGCCATCCATAATCATGCTAAGAACACCCACAATATCAGAATAACATGGAAGGATATAATTCCTAATATCGGAATTATTAATAAGGCAGCAGACCACCACCGCCTTTGCCTCCTGGAGGCCCTACACATCGAAAAGGAAAGACCTAGCCTCAACACCACACCAGAGACTTCCCCCCTCCCGATGGTGGCATGTAGGGCCCACCTGCCAGCACCCCTGAGCTGAATGAACGAACCAACCAGGTGATGCCCCACCTACTGGCAGTGACCTTTCCAATACTACCCTCCCAGTCTCCAACATCCGCACGCGAAGACCAGTGCGAGCATCCACCTCTGTGGAGACGGCTTCACTCTAGGTCTTAATCTCCTGAACCAGCCAATGAGAAATCAGCTCTCACAACACGGAGCACCCGGGATGCTATAAATACTGAGTAATGACCCCATTCCAACCAGAACAAGCCTACCCTTCCTTGAGAATGAGCCAGTGATGTGATTGGAAATGCTGGAATTCCGCTATGCCCTTAGAAGACGACTAAGATTTTTCCACACGAGAATACGATGAATCATGGTTTCCAGATTCTGTAATTTGCGAGCCCCAGAAACTCTGCGGCGACCACACGCCATTTTTGACTTACGCTCATATGGAATAAAACTAACCTTTTTACAAAAAACCATTTCCTTACCCACACTATGAGCAGCAGCCAGTTATTAGCAAATATCAGCCCTGATGATGAGAAAATATTAAGAAGAATTGAAAAGACCATAAATAAAATCAATTCCACTGATGCTGCCATTCGCTTTATCAAGAGATAATGAAGCTTTAACAAGATAAAATAAAGAGATTTACAGAATAAGTACAAGCAGTTTGAAAGTGATTAATATATGCAAGAAGAGAAAGCTGGGATTTTTCCAACATCCAAACAGCTCCATTATTCTGATGCCAAACACTAACCTCAAAGCTCTTGTACTTATTATTTCTGTAGAATCTCTTCATAATCTCCAAGCAACTGTTTCATCTGGTAACCTCAGTCACTCCTTACAGTAAAGATATCGAACACTCATGGATACAAACTGGCATTCATCAAATCAATCAGTCCTGTAAACCTATTCTAATATACGCCTTGCTACCATCAGAAATTTTTGATTCCACTTAATAACTTACCTTTCTTTGCCTTCCATTTTCACCTTTTCTTTGCCTTCCATTTTCAACAGCGTCTACCTAGCCTCTAATTGATTCAATCATAAGCTTTTTCTCGGTTCTTGCATGCTCTTTACCGCTTTTCATATGATTTCGTACTTTTCAGATAATTGGTTCGTAACAAACACTTGATTTACCAACCTTGTGTAGGCTATCAATCCTTCTGTAATGTTTACAGTTGTCTCTATCATCTTTACCCCCGTAGGGTTAGTGCCGTCAGTGCTGTCAGTGCACCTCATGCGGTGCACTGTAGGAATTACTTAAGGTTCTTTGCAGCATCCCTTCAGCCCCTAGCTGCAACCTCTGTCATTCCTTTTACTGTACCTCCATTCATATTTTCTTTCTTCCCTCTTACTTTCCACCCTCTTCTAACAGTTGATTCATAGTGCAACTGCAAGATTTTCATCCTGTTACACCTTTCAAACCTTTTCACTGTCAATCTCCGTTACAGTGCTGAATGATCCATAGGTCCCAGCGCTTGGCCTTGGCCCAAATTTTATACTCTGTCACCTTTACCCCAATACATTGGAACAATGGTTTTTGTCACCCAGTGTTTTGGTACATTTCCTCCCATCTAGACATACCTTACAAATCCTGGTCAGCCACTCAGTCACACTATCACGACCCACATGCAGCATCACACTTGTAACCTCTTCAACTGCTGCTGTTTTTCTTAATTCAACCACTTAAATGCCATTATTATGTTTTCAACAGTCACTTCGACAAACATTAACCATGTTCCAACCCTTTCCCCATGTATTTGGTATTCAGGATCTTCAGAATGCATACTCCATCATTCAAGGACTCTGCTCACTTCAGACAGTATCTCTGTTTGCATCTTTTATTCAAGATACATCGGTTCATTAACGTTTACATCTGCATTTATCTCCCTGTATAACTTTTCCTTTTTGTTTTTGCTGACTTTCACGAGTCTATTGTTATTAAATAATTTGTTTTTTCTCTCACTATGTTCATGACATTTTGATTACCCAGTCTGCATCCCTGTAGGCTATATCTCTTGTCATGCAGTTTCCCTCGTTAAAACTTAAGACTTCATTTCCTCACCCAACCACTTACAGTTTTGATTACTTTGTTGTAACTTCCTATAGGCACAACCATGTAACTTTACAAACTCCGTTTATGAGTGTTCACTGATTTCTGCTCTGAAGAAAACAGGTGACAACTGTCTCTTGTAGGAAATTGAGTTTAACTTAGCGAAATACAGCAAAGGTTGGCTTCCATGGTTCAGATATTTAGCGATCGGTGTTAATCCGCCCATGTTAAAAGCTCTTTCTTTATTAACGTGTGGCTTTCTTGGGAGTCCTGCGATGTGTAATCCTTTTCCAGCTTTCTCTTCGGTTCCAGTATGATTCCGTTCCAGATTCCTCCTCTGTTGATGTATGATTTCATTCGGTTTTTGTTGTTGTTGTTGTCCTATATTTCCATTCAGAATTCTTCTTGATATGTCGCTTTTCCAAATACTCTTGACGATGTTAATTCAGTTCAGTATCCGTTTTCCTTTAGACTGATTACATTGCCGTTTTCTTTTCTTTTTTAACTGCCGATTCCATTCCGGGTTCCTTCTATGTGGTGGCTAATTCTATTGCAGGTTCCTTTTGTTGAATGGGCGGCATCCCTTTAATAATATACAGATCCTCGTCGGTGATTGTATTCTCTTTCAACGATTGTGTTTCATTATCTCTGGATATGTTATTATTTTATACTTGTGCGATACTTTTGTGGCAGTTTGATCCCTTTTCTCCCGTATCTTTGCAGATTGCAATTTATTATAAGAATCGTATAGTTTTCTCACTTTTAAATCCTATGCTTGAGAGTGGGTAACTGATATCCTGTAAGGATGTAGTAAAGTGTCAGGTTTTAGTAGATATGGAACCTTTTAAAAGTAATTTAGACAAAGTTGGTTTTTGTTGTTTGTCTGAATGGTAGTCGTATACGAAAATTTACCGTCACTTAGGCTACAGTTATAGACGTATCATTTAATCAACGCGAAATACAGCGACTCGTCGGTGTTTTTGAGTTTGAGTCATTTGACAAGTTGAAGTGCCTTTCTAAGCGTTGTTGATACGTTATGAATGATTGAGTATATAAGACTCAGAAATTGGTGTTCTGAAATGGATCCTGTCAAAAATAGATGGACAATGAGCAAACAAACCCTCTGAGGTTATTTGTAACACTGCATGTTGTAATTAATCATTTCAAAAGTAAAATATGAAAACCTTAAGTCGTTTTCCTGGTATTCTTTGAATTTTATATACCTAATTTATAGTTAAAGACTTCTTTTTAGGAAATTTGTTTCCTTACCAATAGCTTTCCTGTAAATGACAGTTCCGTGGCGATATTATCATATGTTAATGGAGAATCCATTATTGTTCGATAACTTGGAGGGTACGTTAAAGGCCGAAAATTTTAGGTTAGTGTGTTATGTGTGTTTGTTTGTTTGTGCTTTAGTTTCTTTGAGAATTTCACTGTTGTTAAAGACAAATGCGTATTTTTGGAATTAAGTTATTAAGCTAGAAACGTATTTGTGGTAAATTGGAGGGCAACCGTTAAACGTGATTCATAAATAGATCTGAACATTTCATTGCTTCTAACTTTCCTGTAAAATTTGTAAAATTCTGCATATGGGCCTATCAGTTCCCTGGCACTTTGGCGTCTGCATTTGGTTTTTTACTTATTCTAGTAGTGTTCCTCCCCCCCCACCCCCATTAGGTAAGATGTAATATTTTGTAAAGAAAAGTCTGGTTTAAAATATGCTTAATTGCTTCAGCATTGGTTACTGCTTACGTCTTTCTGTCATTTTACCTAACCGAAATTCTCAGGTGAATTAAGACTTGGTAACACTGTCGGGTATGGCGGTCCCCCTTGCCATTCACCCTTCCAAGTCTCCAGTCATATTTCCTCCCAGATGATTTAGTTGGCTAGTTTTTTACAGGGTAAGAAGAAAAAATGGAAAGTTAATTATTTTCCACGGAGGCCTCTGAACGGACAGCCAGAGTGATGTTCTTAAGAGTTTGAAGATAAAAAAGCAGGAATCGAGTAATGTAGTGATTTCTAACCCTGAGGAAACTATAAACACTCATCTGAAAGAAAGGAATGTTATGTATATAAGGGAAACAGAGGCAGATAGAAAATTCACGCCATTCGACCAACTAGTTATTAGTGACCTTGACCTCGGGAACGAGAGATATGGTCACCTTTAGAGATGAGGACATTGGTATGATTAGTAACTGTTTTAATTTTTTTTTTGCACCGGAAGGCATGCACGTTTGAATACGACCGCGATGTCCACATCTTCTTTAATCAGCAGTGAATGTCTGATGGGAATAGCTTTAATATAAAGGAGTCTCAGCATCAATGTCGTGTCAGTATGAAAGTAAACTGTAATTGGTTGGATTTCTTTTGTCATAATTAGGCGCTTTAGCAATAACTTTTTATCTTCGTAATGGTGACTGAATACGGTTGAATGATCAGTTAAATATAATAACAGAAATGGGATAAACTCCTTTCCAGTGCCGAGAGTATTGGCGTTAACAGTAGATTGAGCCTATGATGTTGGCATATCTAATCCTTTTTAGTGACACTTAAGCTTAAAGTTTAGCATTTATGTATTCATTGCATAATGTTTCCTGGTATTTTCAGTGGATAAATATTCAACGGCAAAGGCGACATAAACCCTATGCAGACATATTTTACAATGTACGTGCGTAAATTTTTTGTTATTATTCATTGTTAAGGTTAACGCAGTTGTGCATCCTTTTGTTATATTTATGTTTACCGTTGATATACTTTTGATAGGCCTTGGAGAATTCGAAAGTCATGATAAAAAATGTGGGTTAAAAAACAAAACAGTGCAAATAGCTTTACAATATGAAGATTTCCCTTGAGGGGAAAGGCTAACATCACATGAGATGCTTACAAGTAACAGTGTGATTAAGGTGAAAGATTCCTTTTGGTAAAGGTCGTGTTAAGCAGGCCTTCTGGCTTTAGTCAGCAGCGGTGACCCATAGTATTGATTCCCTTCACCGCCTTTTGTTAAAGGGAGACAATATAACCTGTAGCCACGAGGAAAAAGATTGACTTTTGTGTCATTAGCTTCATGCGTTTACCTTTCTCTGTCTTTCTCTTTGGTAAGGCATTCAGAAAGTAACTCATTGTAGTAAATATTAGTTTAATACTTTATTGAGTGGTTAATAGTCTCGCTCATATTTTTTTTCCAGAAAGATTATTAACAAGGTAATAAAAACACTCATAGAAATAGAAAACAAATCCACAGTAAAGGTCCCTTAAATAGATTTTTGCAGTTGCAAAAATGTAGATTTTTTTCTTCATTGTTAGTGTTATTACTTTATTGAACACATTATGAAGACGATAAAATCATTATCTTCCTTCATTTATTACTCTGAAATTCAGACTTCGCAGAATAAAAATCAATGTTAATTTTTTTTTTCATCTTTTGTAAATTTTTGGTTTCTTTTGATATTGCACTTTCAGACGGCCTTTCGTCTTTTATATCCTAGAAGAAGATACGAAAAAATACGGTCCTTTCGCACGACCTCAGAAGATTTAATTTTTAATTAAACCAGCTCTTAGTTTTATTTTGCAACTTGCGTAGTTGGTTGTGATGGTTTCTTTTTGTATGACTTGTTCCTGTCTTACTGTTTCATATTTTGTATATGTAAAGTTTAATTTTTTTTATTGCTTTCCACAGAGAAGTAAGGTCAGGTGTCAGGAAAAATAGATCTCTCAACCCAAGCTTTACTTTCGCCAATGTTCATTGCACTGAACAACTTAATCTTATTATCTATACCACACATTCTAAACTTCCTTCGCATTGTCTCTTTGAGTTCAGGTTTAAGCTTTCTTGAGGTCCATGTTTCCCATATACATTTTTTCCCCTTACTTTCAAATTTCTCAAATAAATGTTTGATGCACATCACTTAATCCACACCCTTTCCTTTTTTAATCCCGTACTTTTTCCCATTTATCGTCTTACACTCTCAGTTAAAATCGTAACGTAATTGTTTCCTGTTATAGATAGTAAGGTTGTGGCCCTATAATTCATATTCCCAATTATCACATTTCCCCTTAAATATAAGTAAATTTTCTTCTTTCCCTTTCCGTCAGAAACTTTTCCTGATCCACAAATACCTTACGCGATCCGGTCAGCCTCAGTCACACTGAAGCATCTCGCTTGTAAACACATGAACGCCTGATGTCTTGGCAGTCTTCAACATCTTAATTACCCTCCTTACATCATCAAAAATTAATTTCCACAAGTATTTTCAAACTTACACAAACTGCATTCGCTCTTCCATCTGTCAGCTCTGGCTCTCTTTTATCTTAACCATTGAACAAATTGTCAGATTTGTCACTCCATACCGTCCTGGACGGCATTATCTCTGGACAAAGTATATCACTTTACATCTTTGATTCTGAGATCCATTTGCGCGTTACTTTTCTCACTGCACTTCATTGTCTTCATTGTAAAACATTTTAATTCCCATAAAGTCATTCCTGATCTCCCCTCTTTCATTTTTACATTGTTTTTTTCTTTCTTCTACTTGACCACAAAATCTACCTTCCCGTACAAGACCTTCTCTTCTGTCTTCCGATTGGGCTAAAATAATCGTTTGTTTTTTTTTACTTATTGAATTGCTTTTTCATTTCCTAATCCCAGTACTCACTCTTCATTTTCCATCATGTTTTACTATATATATATATATAGGGACATACTCCTATTATAATATATATATATATATATAATAATATATATATATATATATATATATATATATATATATATATATATATATATATATATATGTGTGTGTGTGTGTGTGTGTGTGTGTGTGTGTGTGTGTGTAAATGTTTGTCATTTTGAAACGCGTGGCTTTTTTGTAATCACAAAGCATTAAGCCTTTAATATCTAAAGTCTCTTAGGTTGGGGTTGATAGCCCTTTGCCCATCACCATCATATATAAAGTTTATTTGGTGGCCCCACCAACGCCTTGATATAATATAAATTCGTTCCATGTTGGGTAGGTTTTGTGAACTTTCTTGGCAGTTATCCTTTTGCTTTTTACGTATTTGTTACGATTCGGATATAGAGGTTCAGTAGTCAGTCTTCGTAAAATGAATTAAATAACGCTTGTTTTATAGTATATATGTTGAACCTTCATGCCTACATTGCGGGGAAAACAACGTTGATCTTATTTTGCTATCCATTATTTTGCATGAATTGCATTGTTCTTTGGTTGCATTAACTTTTCTCTTGCTGTGTTGTCAAACTTTTGTAGTAAATGCATATTAGGTAGTTGCCATTTCTGTACTGAATAATATTTTCGAATATTTTTCATCGAGATTATTATTCCTTCTCCAGGAATACCATCATAGAATGCTCTACTGTACATTTGCAACGAATTACTTGATACGTAGGAGTTATCCATGATAGAAAGTGATTGTATTGTCATCTCATGTTGATTAATGAACGGTTCATTATCAGGAAAGTATGTAATAGTACAGAGTTGTTTACTAAACTCTGGTAATAATGCTTCTTACGGTTATGGAAAGTTCACACTAATTTAGCTATAAATACCGTGTTATGGTTAGCTAGAAATTAGTTGTAAAAACTATGTAGTGGATAGTTAGAAATGAGTTATAAAAACCTTGCTATGGTTGATTAGTAATTAGTTATAAAAATTGGTAGGTTAGCAATTAGTTACAAAAACCTTGGTATGTTTGGTTAGCAATTAGTTACAAAATCTTTGCAATGATAGGTTAGCAATTAATTACAAAATCCTTGCAATGATTGGTTAGCAAAGACTTATTGATTAATCTGTGTGACTGGCAAATGAACAGTTTGTAGTAAAACTTATTGTTGCTGCCTCTATAAAGTAAACAATTGATGTTCATTGAAAGCATTAGAATTTAAGGATCAAAGAATCTCTCTAAATGAAAGCTGCGTTGTCAGTGTTTCTCCACGAATTCAGCTAGGCATATTGCCCGGTATCTCTTATATTTATTACGAGATTTCATTTCAGACGTTACTCACTTTAAACAGTTAAAACTTACTTTATTCTAAATATATTCTTATGTTAACACGAGAAGCTTCATTGTCAGCACATTTCATATTTAAAATTAATTTTCCTTTATTTCAGGTACGTGTTGAACTATATTCTTACGAGTGAATGCAGGTAAGATGAAACGGTGGTTTGGATGCTGGAACTGCCACTTAGAAATGGATGGTGAAACAATAATGGTAATAAAAAAAATCTATATGAGTAATATATTTAGAGAGTTGGTTAGAAGAAAGAATCAAATCGAAAGAAAAAGAAAACTGGGGAAAATCGTAATACATAATATTATATATATATATATATAGTATATATATATATATATATATATAGTATATATATGTATATATATATATATATATATATATATATATATATATATATATATATATATATATATATATATATATATATATATATATATATATATATATATATATATAATAAATATATATATATATATATAATATATATATATATATATATATATATATATATATATATATATATATATATATATATATATATATATATATATATATATATATAAATATGATGATTGACGTAGTGTTGGTGGATGGCAGAAAGATCGCTCCCATCTTATAGGCAGCTGACATCATCCAACATAATGACAAATAACAAACATTTCTTGAATCACTCTCTCTCTCTCTCTCTCTCTCTCTCTCTCTCTCTCTCTCTCAATCCTAGCCCCGCCCCTCCCCTCTGTTCCTTACCCTTCACCCTTTCCCGTAATCCGTATCCCGCACCTCTATTTAAATTTTCGTGTGTTGCCAAACAAACAGCACACGTGGTTTTTGTTTACATTACAGTTCATCTAAAAATTTTTTATTATTGTAAATCTTTTTGTATTGTATTATTTTTGTACAACTTGAATAGTTAAAATAATCTTTGTACTTTAATCTGATTGTATTGTATTTAAATGTATTTATTGTCAATGTTTTTGGACGCTACAATTCCGTCCGCACCATGTAATAAAACACGAGTACGCATCTACGCAAAGTTTACGGGCTGCTCTAGAAGCAAGAGCCCGTGCTGGCACAAGGCCAGCTAAATCTAAAACAACTACGCAAAGAAAATGTAATACACTTTGAAGAGGTCCGACAAGTGACGGAACAGCTGTGGTGTTGTGTTCCCAATAAATGGAGGAAAGGGTTAATCTTCGTTTCTCTATCCATCAGTTACACCTTGAAGAACGTAGATGATTTAGAAAGTATTGTAAAAGTAATAAAGTTGATCAACAACCAAAAAAGCTATTGAATTCAACGAAATATGCATATATATATATATATATATATATATATATATATATATATATATATATATATATATATATATATATATATATGTATGTATGTATGTATATATATGTATGTATGTGTATATATATGTATATGTATATTTGATATTTGCATATTTATACACACACATACACACGTGCGTACGTGCACTCACACGCACAAACACCTTCTTCGTAAATTATCATAAAAGTAGGTGTAGTAAAAAGAAACTAAGACTGGAATACCTTTCAGAAGCAGAATCCATTTGTGTGCAGTTTCCACAGTGCCTGTGGAAATGCAACTGCGAAAGTTGTATTAGCATACTGTGTTAATCCTGTGGGCCTTTCTACGTAGTCGACTGGTCTGCAAGAGGTAGAGATCATACTCGTTGAAAGGGAACGATGGAAAGCGTAGGAACATTAATTAGTTGATTAAGTTCAAAGTCCAGCGGAGCGGGCACTTAAATTCCACATTCTAGTCCAGTTCTAGTGAAAATAAGCAAATGGAAAATGAAGGAAGGGGTCGGTTATCGTTTGTGTATGATATTAGTCTTAGGTTTGTTTTCTTGTAGACAGACGAATTAGATTAGTGTAAAAAATAGCGTTTCCAGTAATGCGAGTTCTTTATAGATTAAGTGCCACAATGCTTGAGGTTGTATTTTACTTTTTGTATGTCAAGAAAATTCTGTAATGCTGTTTTTACCGATTATTTCCATTATATTTAATATTATCTTTACCACCTGGGTTGCGAACTTTCCTCGAAAGATAAAGTTTCTTTGAAAGATAAAGTTTCGGTTGTTAACGTTGAAAGCCTTAACAAATGTGGAAATAAGACCCGACGAATTTCCTAAAGAAAGAATCTTTTGAAATTGTATCGATGAAGACGATTGGAGAAGTAGAAAAAAGATAAAGGGAACTGTTGTTGTATTCTAAATCCTTTATAATCCTTGAGACGTATGGAAATAAGGAAACTGTTCGAAATATCTCTCTCGTGCTCGATACTGTCGCTAAATTATGATTGAGTGGTGTAAACTACTGTAATTGTTTCATGAAAGGGCAGTCCCGAAGAAGGGAATAAATTCAAGGGCAGAAAGAAGGCTTAACCACGAATGAATCACGGAGCTGCCTCGGTAAAACTTAAAATTGTGCACCTTTTGTATTTTGAAAGAAGCGAGTGACTTTTAAATATTTCCTCTCATTTCTGAGAGAGAGAGAGAGAGAGATTTAATTATCATTCATACTTGGAGTAGAATTGTTAAATCCAAGCTGGACATGATATTCAAGTATTTGTTCTGTTATTTGTGATAATGATTATAACGTTTAAGTTTATATAACTATGAATAACCCCAGTGCTGCTAATAGGATGATTTATGTGACTTGAAAATCTGACTGCAATATTGACTATACCCAGGGCTCGCATAGGTTCACAGGGAAAAAAAAGGGATTGAACAATTTATAATTAGAAAGTCCCGTATAATCCATATAATCGAAGGGCACATCTTCATCTCTACGTATGTATGTAGGATGACTACTGGAAATGGAATTTATAGTTCAGGATAGTAAACCATGGAGGATGATAAAAGACATGGGAGGAACATGGGGTTTAAATGCTGGAGAAGGGTACAACTATTAACGAACATGATGAAAAAAAGAGAGTTGCCTACCAAAGGGATCTTAGGGAGTTTCATACATGATTTAAATTGACGATAATTATAGAGATGTTTGTGAAAATGATAAGAATTATGAACAAGATTGAGTTACTGAATGAAAGAGAGGGCACAGGAAAGAGGTACCCTTTGAAAAATTGGCCAAAAATAGTCAGGGACATGACTTGAAAGATGAAAGAGTGTGGAAAGGGGCGCATTGACTTAAACTAAAGTTGCAGTGTTGAAGCCAGTGGAAGTATGTTAAGACACCTGACCCTTCTTTTATGTTTCGGAGATCCAGGAAAAAAAGTCGAGTTTAGTCGTAAGTAGGGAGGTTATCGCCTTCAGCAGAACACTTATGGGTTTCTCTCTCCTTCTGTTAATAGAATTTTTATGGCCTTGAAATATTCTTTACTAAAGATACAGTTTTTATAGAGGGAAATTGCTTCTAAATTTTCCTGGTTGTTTTAAATAAAAAGGGATTTAGCACGTCCGTCTCGTGCTGTTTTTATTTGCGGTCGTAGAAAGTATGAATTGATTATGTCGGTGACTAGTCATTTTTAGATTATAGATTCCATTATTCAGTCTTAATGTTCAACTTCTCTATTTGGCTACTTCTTGGTGCAGTGTGGGGTTGTTCTCCCATTTTCATCTTTAGACCCTTGTGCTTCATCTCATTTAATTTCTAGGTGTCTGTCTTACAATTCAGTCTCTCCAACTCCCATTTTCACATTCTTTAGCGTTGAAGTTGTCCTGATGCTAGGCTTTTTGCCCTAAATTCAGTGAAGCCAGTTCATACCAATCAGTACAATGATTAAAATCGTTACTGAAAGTAGGCCACTCGACATTTGTCCTGCTCTCACATTATATTTATGCTGTTTTATTTTTGGATGTACGTCCAATACCAGTTTGTCCAGTATAAAAAAATTTGCAATTCATGCAAGGAACCTTGTATATGCAGCCATGAGAATGTATGAATGAATGACATTTGATATTGGCGTGGTTATGATATACGTCAATTATCAAGGTTGTAACACTGTAGGGAAGGCGTGGGTAAGAGGCAGCATCAACAGACTCACTGATTTATTCAAAACAACAACAAAAAGTTCAACGGCTCCAGCGAGTGGAAATGTAGTTCCTGACACGAGGCAAGCAAAATAGAGATTAGTATACAGTCAATTGTGTTTGAGAATGGAGAATGATGCATCATTCTATATACAAGTTGCGAACAGAGTTCTGATAAATATATTTGGAAAGCTGACACTGTATTGCCTCTATTAGGAGTGATACATTTAACGTGACATTGGTTATGAATGATAGACATATATGATGTACATTGTCAGCTGCTTTATTATGTGTGTATGGTGAGTAAGTCAGGAGATGCTTGTTTTGAGGAGCGGATGCCGCAGGGTATGAATTCTGACGGCCACGTAAGCTGAACAATTGTGTAGGTCTGTGTGGAACCCTACAGGACTCCGCCTCCCTTAGGCCTACTACGGTTGTACGTTGGTGTCTGGGAGGTATGCTGGTTTGAGCTGATTGATGGAGACCCAGACAGGCCTGCTGTCAACTGTCATCTGGTAGGCCTTGTCTCTCCTTTGGATGATCCAGTGCAGTTCTGAGTAGGCTGGGGAGAGGGTGGCCTCCGTTTGTGTCCACTCGTATGAATGCATATTTTACATTCTGCAGTTCGTTGGGGATGTACACTTTTCTGGCCATGTCATAAGTCTTGGCTGGCATTATCCATTCTAATGCTTTCCAGACGTCGGATGGGGATGTCGGGCTCTTTGGATGTTGAAAGATGTCTGCTGGCAATGTCAATGCTTGTTCGAACAGGGCTTCTGCTGGAAATGTGTCAAATGCCGCATGTGGTGACTTTCAGGCTTGGGTAGGACCTGGGCCGCAACTCCTCTCCAACCCCGCCTGACATCTGGCGGTGAGTGATGCTTTCAACGATTGGTGTCGACTTTTGACACTACCGTTGGCTTCTGGGTTGCAGGCCATCATGTGCACTGTCTTTGTCCCCAAAATGTCTGCGAGGGTGTTCCATAAACTGAATGTGAAGTTGGCCCCACTGTCACTCGTGATGATCTGCAGGACTCCATGTCTGCTGACCCATCCGATGAGAGGTTTCACACAACTCTCTGCTGCCTGTTGATGTATCGGTATTGCTTCTGGCCACCTGGTATTTTGTTGGTGATGGTGAACAGGTATCTGAACCCCTTGGAGGGTGTTAGAGGGCCCACGATGTCGACATGGATGTGGGCAAGACAGTGGTGTGTTGTGTGGAACTCTCCTATCCTGCTTTCTATGTGCCTCGTTATTTTTGACGTCTGACATGGAAGTCATTCTTTCGTCCACTTTTTGATGTCAACTTTCATTCCCCACCAGATGTACCATTCTGCTACAATTCGGCGGTTGCTTGGCCTTATGGGTGGGACAGGTTGTGAGCGAGGTTGAAAGCATTCCTTCTGAGACCTGCTGACAGGTAGGGGCAAGGGCGTCCAGTACTTGTTATGCAGGCGATGACTGTCTCTCCATTGTTGATAGATAGGTCACTCCACGTGAGGGTTGGGTTGTCCCACCACAGTCACTATAGGTCCACGTCATCTTTTTGTGCCTCTGCTATTCCGGGATAGGCTATCCCGATCTGGGCGGTATTGGCACAGTTTCTTGATAGTGTGTCAGCCACAGTGTTTGAAGACCCCTTCAGGCACTTGATGGTGAAAGAGTGTCTGTGTATTCAAACCGGTGGACGCCAAGGTCATGCTGACCATGGCTGGTTTTTAAGCTGAAGCACCAGGGGTTGGTGGTCTGTTTGTATGACGAACTGCCGTCCTTCAAGCTTGTGGTGGAATTGGCGGATGGCTTTGTGGACTGCCAGCAACTCTATCAAATATGGAGTACTCCTGCTCCATTGTCGTTAACTTTTGCCTGAAAAACGCCAGTGGTCGATGACCATCATCTGTGTCCTGCTTCAGTACCACACCCATCACACTGTGATTTGTGTCAGTCATCAAAGTGAGGGACCTAAGGGGTAGAGGAAAGATTAATGTGTCTGCAGAGGTCATTGCCTGCTTTGCTAATAAAAATGCATTATCTTGAATATTTGACCAACATAATTTTTGAGGTTTTCCTTTAAAAAAGTTATATTGACCAGACTTTAGCAGTATTGGTATACAATCTACAGATAGTAGTTAATTAATCCTAGAAATTTGTAAATTGCTTTTTATTTATGGTTGGTGCTGGGGAGCCAGTGATTGCTTTTACCTTTTGCTGGGAGGGGTTGATGCATCTGGCCATTATTTGATGTTCCAGGAATTCTGCCTTTTGCCCACTCACGGTTTTCCCCCACTATAAGTCCGTTTTCTTGAGCATTTGTAGCACATTTTTTGACGTCTTTAGGTGGCTACGGAGTGTCAGGGCTAAAATATGAGGATGTTGTCGACGCGACAGTGAAGGGAAGATCGCCCAGCTCATCCACTATCTCTGGAAGCTTGCCCAGCGTTCCGAAGGCTGTAGCAGCTGTAATTGAATGCAGGTGCCAAAGGTGATAATTACTGGTCTTCTCCGTCTTCCTTCGCATTGAACCGAAGTATCCTTCAACTGATCTGTTTTGGTGAAGACTTTGGTGGTGTCCATTTGGTAGGTGATGTCTGCTACGTTTGGCAATGGGTATCTGTCGGGCTCCGTTTTAATGTTTAGCTGCTGATAGTCTCTGCACGGCCACCATGTTCAATCGGGTTTTGGTACCATGTGGAGGGTGGATACCCATGGGCTGGGGGCTTTCTGGCATACTCCTGCCTTTTCCATTTCCCTTAATATTTGTTTGGCATAGGCAAGTTTTTTTGGGGCCAAACGTCTGAAGCTGGCGTGGACTGAGGGACCTTCCAATTCTATGTGGCGCTGGAATGTTATGCTTTGCTGGTTTGGTTAAGTTGTGCTGCAGGTCACCTTTGAAGATCTCTGGGAACTTGTAGGAGGCGACGTGTTTCTGGTGGTGGGATGGCTGATGTGATGGGTAGGGTTTGTCATGTCTGCTGTTGTCATGATGATACAGTGGTGAGTTGCTTTATTAGTTGTTGCGGTGTTGATAAGAAAGTGTTTTGTGGCTGACCTCTTGTCCTATGAAGCCAGTTGTTTAGCCCTGCATTCACACCCGGAAGAAAGACAAAGAGCAGGTACAGCTTCTTAATTTAGGTTTAGTTGTTTGGGTCACTGATGCAACCTTTTTACATGTTTTTGAGAACAGCCTTTGTCACATTTGCTTGCCTTTCTTCCAAACTTCCAGTGGAAGAAGCATATTCCCTCTGGTGGCTCATTTTTCTTTTGCCTGGTCTTTCTGTCATTGAATTGTTTTGGGGAATTGTTTTTTGGAGAATGGTACATAATTCTATATACAAGTCGCCAGTAGTTCTGATAAATAAATTTTGGAAAGCTGACATTGCATTGCCTCTGTTAGGAATGTTACATTTGATATGACATTATTTTAAATGACAGTATTACATAAGAAGGATGTATGGTGTCAGCTGTGTTTCTTATATGCGTGTGCTTGGCACCTATGTCAGGAGATGCTTGTTGTTCGGATAGCCAGGTAAGATGGACGATTATGTAGGTCCGTGTGGGACCCTAACAACATAAACTAGTGTAAAGTGTAGCAAGATTAGCACCTTGAAAGCATTTAATTGAGCGGGAACAACAAGAAAACAAGGCACAAGAATTTGATCATGTATTTAAGAGGCTTGGTTTTGTAAATGATTCAGACATTTCTTTTCAGTATGAAATGAAATGTGGTTAAAACGAAATCATTTGGATATCCTGTGGCATGTGCATGATTATTCCTCACACACAGGCAGCAGAGTCATTTACGTGGGCTGAGGCAAGTTTTGAACACGTGAGCACACCTAGAGAAGCAATTGCAGATGATGTGTACATTGTCTGGACATTGAAGCAGACGAAAGTAACATTCAGACGCAAGAGATTACTTGAGCCTCCTGCCCAAGGCAAACAAAGGGCACAAAGAAATGTGTTTGCATGCAGAGATTTATACCTTCTTGTGACTTGATCAAGATCCTTCAGTAGTGCACATTGGAAGGAGGACTGGTTGTCTGGTCGGAGGTCACTGTGTGTAACAAGGAACCCTGTTTGTTATTGAAGAATGGCCAGGCCTGTGCCTTTGTTATTTCTCATGAGACTCAAGATTGTGTGTATGTGTGTAAGCATAGTTTGCCAGAGAAGTTTGTGTTATTTGTCATGGATAACCCTTGAGACATAGAAAATAAGAGTCTTGACTTTAATGTGTAAATCTTGTTTACTTCTCAGTTCAGCCAAATTGAGTAATTCTTGTCTGTTTTAATATCACTTTGTGCTGAGATTCAAGTACAAATGTTTTGTCTGTTCAGTTAATTGTATTTAGCAGTTAGTCAAGATAAAAATTCCTGGTTAGTGTATTCAATTTTTTTCACATCAAGGTATACCCATATTGTATGGGAAGTCAACACATGGCCTTGGGTTCACTGTCAGAAATCGACTTCTCTGGCCCTTTTTGTCCTCTTTACTTTGTCTAAGCAAGGATCAGGATAATATTGTTATAATTTTCAAGTGTTTGTTCTCGGTACCCATAGTTTGTTCAGGTGATTTTTTTATTGCATGCAATTGTCAAGTGTTGCTTCTCGATTGCTTGTCCGTGTGAATTATTTGATTGAATTGAAGGTCTCTATGTGTTGCATGTAAAATGGAGGATGTTTATTTGTCCTTGTATTTTTCTTTTAACTGGGCCACACATGATAGAGTATTGGTAGAAGTATCGTGCATTCCATGTTATTTTCCTTTGTCAGTGTGTGTGTGTGCGTGGCTGCAGAGCTGTGTTAATTCTTGATTCTTGGATCTTAACAGAGAATAACTTACAGACATTAAATTTTGGCTAAAATAAGTGCATGTTGCAAATCGTTGGGAATGACGATGTTTATTTAACCTCACAAAAACTGACATCCTGTGACAGGCTGTCTAGATTGTCGTAGACCTGTCTATCGTGAGGAAATGTTTCAGGTCTTTTTTTCTGTCGTCTTTTGAACATTGTCCCTCGATTCTTGAGTTGTTGGATAAAAATTTGAGTGTCATTAAATTTTGTATTCATTAAATTTTGTATTCCAGATCTTAACATTTGCGTCTGGCATGCTTTATTAATTCTTTCATAATTCTGATTAACCTTTGCGTTTAGGTCTTTCAAGACTATAGGATCCACCCGGTAGTGCTAGACATGCAGTCAATCCATGGAATTTCAGAAGTTCAAACTAGCTGCAAGTGCATTTTTACGAGCAGGCGCACATGAGTCTCGTCTCATAGTTTTAACTGTTTAATCTCATTTTTTTTATTTCCCCTCGTAGTCTCTTCTACTGTATACTTCAGTGTTTTTCTTTCAAACAACAGCAATAATAATAATAATAATAATAATAATAATAATAATAATAATAATAATAATAATAATAATAATAATAAAGTGTTATATATGTTTCAATGTGTCAATTACTTTTTCTCTTGCAGGCCATACTTGAACTCAGTGGTTTTTTCTTTGGAACTTATCAGATGCATGTGCAGTACACTACAGTATACGTGCCAGCACAGTTACTCATCATTTTTTGTCATTCTGTGTTTCTAAATCTTGTAAAACTTGGCGTGAATGCTGATGACGACTCTCTTTGAATTAATTGGCACTTGGTTATGTTTGTCTTCTTCACAATAGAAGTCAGCAAAAGTGTGTGTGTGTATGTATCATTATATATATACTATATATATATATATATATATATGTATGTGTATATATATGTATATATATGTGTGTATATATATATATACATATATGATATATATACATATATATACATATATGCTATATATATATATATATATATATATATATATATATATATATATATATATATATAAAGATAAAAGATCCTAATGAAGGAAACGGAACATTGAGTAAAGGTGACACTAGTCCTTTACTTAGCAGACCAGTCTGCTGGGCAAAAGGAACATTGAGTGAAAGGGCCTCATTTAGCACTCCAGTGACCAGTCTGCAGCTTAAAGTACCAGAGCCTGACATTAGCACTCCAGTTTACTTAGCAGACTAGTCTGCTAAGTAAAGGACTAGTGTCGAAAGGCCCTGCAGCACTCTAGTTTGCTCCTTCGTGGATTTTATCTTTTATTTATATATTCATCACGTTCCATATTTTTGATTCAGTTATACATATATATATATATAGATAGATAGATAGAGATAGATAATAGATAGATAGATAGATATATCTTGAGGCCGTGGTTGAGAGCAAATGAAACTATTTTTTTGTCAACTGCCTTAAGGGCCAATGCCTAGCGCTCAGGATACAAGTGATAAATGTAATGAATGAACTGACTTACCTTGATATCACATCTAAGTAAACAGAGAAGTGGAGGTCACCTTTTAAAAAACCTGTCAAAAACTTTAAACGGAATTTATTTACAAACAGAGCAACCAGGAAATTAATATGAAAGGGCTGACTGAGAGCAAGCAAGCACATACAATGTGCAATAAACAGCTGTGGCAGCAACAAATAACTGAATCTGAAAGGGCCACAGCCCTGAAATGGCTTGACATGTAAACAATTTTTAAGACTGTTGGGACTAGCGAAATGATTTTGGGTAACTTAGTGCAACATGTTTGCAAAGGGGGAACGTGTCCAGCGCCCTGGACAGCTGAATTGTAAAGACCTCCTGCACATGGCAAGATGGCAGTTAAACGCCTAAGGCTACTTACACATAAGGGCAGGGCAGACCACCGAAGAGCCAGATAACAGGATTCTGGAAGAGAATTCCAGGTTAGGGATTCAAATCAAATGACTTTCTCTCTACTATGAAATTACTTATGCACGTATTTGGAGGAATTGATCAATTAGATTTGGATTAGCACATGGTAACACTATGGTGGGAATGCTTAATTATTATCACTGACCTAATATACTTGAGCTGGGACAACCATGAGGCTAAAGGTGCATTAGCTGAAGGAAGCAAAAGGGCCTTGTTTTAGGAGAAGGTGCTGGAAATACTGGTAATGGAGAGAATTACAAGAAGAAAAAGATAACTGGCAGTCAATTGCTACTTGACATACTCTTGCATCTGTGCATGGGAGTTCTTCTAGCAAAACATGAATTTCAGCTGCAGTCTCACCCTGCCAGTTGAATAGCAATAGGACCGCACAACGATGTGCACTTGGTCCCTTGCAGGAGTGTGCAGGGAGGGTACGATGGCCCCCATTCAGGTTCAAGTTGGGGCACAAAGGCATTGGTCGATCTAGAAAAATTTCAGCCAGCAGAAAGGTCGAATTTAAATAGGGTCTTATGGCTAAGGCTACTAGAGCCAGCATAGCAGCCCCAATTACGTCCTAGCTAGCCCTTCTGTCCCAAATCATACATGCTGGGGCTAAGAGGCTCATGGTCCCTCAAAAGGGTGACATGGGGTAAGCTCAGATAAGTTCTGCAACCTCAGCCCTCAAGTGGAGGCCCTCCAGCCGCCATTAAATTTGATTTTTCCAGCTAACGGGCTGAAGGGATGAATTAAATATAGAATATATGAATATATATATATATATATATATATATATATATATATATATATATATATATATATATATAATGTAATGAGAGAGATATAAGAGAGAGAGAGAGAGAGAGAGAGAGAGATAGATAGATGATATATCTTCAACTTAGGATAATAGAATTACGTAAAGAGAACCCTTTTGGATAGGCATAAACATTAGTGCCCTTAGTCTTTTTTGTCTCTTGTTCCAAACACTGATATCTTCCAGGGAAGTCTGCAGTTGAGGAAGGGCCCCTAAATATAACAAGTCATTTAGAATTCCCATTTGGTGAAGGTAATTTATAAATTTGTAAACTTGGTTGCTTAGTAGCTCATATGTTAATGTTCCTTACCTGTTTATTCCGTCGTCTACAGTCAAGGGGTTTTTATTAATTCAGTTGTATTTTATAATCAAAGTTTTTCCATCATCCTTCGTCCACTTTTGTCACCTGTATGTAAATTTGTGATATTTTCCCACTTCCTCTTAAGGACCCGGAGGTCATATTCAATTGGATTTAGCACAAAACCTCTTAGGGTAAAGAAGATTTTAATAAAAGATTAAACGCACGTCCTTCTCTCTCTCTCCCTCCCTCTTCAAAATGGTGAAATATGACTTATGAGCAATGTGGCCGAGGAGCCGATAGTTAATTTTTTAATTGTTTCCTTCCCAATTATATAGTTTTACATATTTGAATGCATTTGGGTTTGTTGTTCGTTTGTCGAATGTGAAATTGAGTAAGAAGAGTTAGGGGTCATATTTTTTGAGCGTTTTTGTTCCTGAACAGTTCAGGTTAGAGTAGCTGGCAGAATTAAGTTTCACTGATTGGACTTTTCAGAAATTATCTATCGTTTATCAACAAATTATTCCATATGCACAGCCCCAAAGTAGTAAAGGGCTGTTTTAGATTAACCCAAATAAGCCCTACTGTTTGTTAAAATTATGTATCAAAAGAATCTGCAATGAAAAAATTACTATGCTGGCCTTATGCCAACACAGGCTGTTTGTTGTGGAACAGCTCATAAATCATGATAATAGGCTAATATGAAAATAATAACATGGTCATAAATGAAATGGAAAGCTCAGCTGGTAAGGTTGTAAACCCTTCAAACCCTGAGGTGCCCATTATTAAGAGAAAAAAAAATATTGCTGACAGTTCTGGCGAATTGTAGATAGCCAGTAAGGAAAATGGGAAAATTTCATCTTGTGGGAAAAAGTAGGAAACCTTGAAAACCTACAGATGTACAGCCATGCTCAGAAGTGATGTGACATGACTGCATAGGAAGTTCGTTCAAAATTCACTAACTACCAACCTAACATGCTGCATATTTATCTCTTATTGAAATGCGAAAACACGATTATTTCATAAAATAAGGCAGTAATATGTTTCATGAGAGTAAAATCTGTCGTATTTCTAAACTGTAAGAAAATATCATGTGTAGTCAAATTTCGGAAAAACTGTTTTTTTGTTCACTCATCGCAAATATGTTTGGCAAAAAAAATGTTTTCTTCAGACCTGGGTTCAAATGTTAAAAAATAAAAAAAAAAATCTGAAAAACTTTTTCGTAACATTGATATTGCTTGCATTGCAACCATAAAATTTTAAATAGTCCTATTTGAAATTTTAATAGTCCTATTTGATTATTTTTACACCAATGCTAAAAAAATATACATAAATACAAAAGAATTACTGTAGCAAAAACGCATCTACTGATATCAATGGGTGGGCTGGGCCTGTGTGACTCAACCATTCGAGTGGTGGCAACGAACCAGCTGGAGCATAGGTCTACAATGAATAGAGACAATGAAATCATCTTCAAAGCATTTATTTTATATTTGTCATAGGAATATTTGGATTTTCATAAAAATACTATTATTTATGTTATGTTTCTTAATCACTTCAAAAATTTTGGTGTACTAGTAAATATTCGCCTTTGCAATTATTCTTTTGTTCAAAGCAAGATTTTGTTGCTAGGCCTAGGTGTGTTAGATTTCTTTACTTGCTAAAAATACATTACACTTAGCACGCACATTTCTTTATTAACAAATTCTGACCAGGAAGCATATGAAGTTATCTACACATTCTTGCACTTCAAGTTATCTTGTAAATGAATTATTTATACACCAAAAGCAAGAAGAAGGATTTTCAAGAAAATAACATTCGAAGCCAGTTAACAAAACAAATGTTGCAATAAGCCTTGATATTAATAATAAAACAGGTATTTCAATTGATAGCCATCTTCTCCGTATAACTGAAATCATCATCATTTTTTATCCTTCAAAGAACAGGTAATCTTTAATAACCGAGATTGCATCTCAGAAGGCTTAGATTAATTTTTTAGGCGTATAAATAATTTTGCAACATACAGGCAGCTTGAGCACAACCTAAAACTTCAAAATTCAAAGAAAAATTTTTGTAATTCATGTTCCTGTTTGGAAAATTTTGTTATAACTGTTAAGTGTTTTTATTTGGTAAAAGGTTATAATGCTGCAGAGGTTACATTGGACTCAGTCTGAGGAGCAAAAAGGGTTAAGTTTCTGTCACGACGGCACCGCTAACCTTATCACACCATGTTTTGAGCTAGCAGTGTAGAAAAAGAAATCAGTTTTACTCATACAGATTACGAATTATACCAATGCATAAAAGGGATCATATTTATATAGCCATAGGAAAAATAGTGTTAGCTGTGAATTCGTACTTGTCGACATGTATGACATTGGAAGTAAAAAAAGTGCAACACTAATTGGTAACCGTTATGTTGAGTCTAAGATTTTGGACGATGCAGAAAGAATCGTGTTGTGTCAGATTTGAGCATGACTGTACCATACCTTATTTCATTAACTATAAAGTTATGATCTTGCATTGGTAGGAGGCTGATGGAAGGGAAGAGGCATTGTTGTGTATGTCTCTCAAGGAGAACTGTGTGCACTTAGTATATTCAGTGGTTTCTTGACTGTTTTTTTGCCCCTTTAGGAGTGAAATTATATTATGTTTTGTTTGCAGTATCATCCTTCCAAAGAAGCAAAATCATGATAAAGGTTATGGAAGACCGCTATTTTTAAAAGATTAGGCCATCAGATCTTTGGTGGTTAAACAGGTAAAGGAGGAATATCAGCAGGAAAAACACCTGTTATAATTCAGAATAATTAACAGCTGTGTAACTTATGTCATGTCAGAGAGAAAGTCAGCGAGATAGGAAATGCTACAAAGTGGTTGTGGATTTTGTGTGTTTGTGAAAGATAGTTGCGTTTCTCTCCTGACATTCTGAAAATTGCCCCAAGTAATTACTTGATTAGTTCGTGGGGATGGAATGACAACTCCGTCGCTGGCAGGCTCTGAAGCTTCCAAAGGTTTGTGGGAGGATAGTATTGAAGGATGATAGCACCTGTGGCTGAAGATAATAGTGGGGAAGGGGTGGTTAGGCAAAATGTGTTCAGGAGTAGGTGTGGACAATGGTGGGGTTTGGTGTTTATTCCAAGCTACTGATGTTTTTTCGGGGCGTTTCACTGTCTTTTGCCGTGTTTGTTGAAGAAATGCTAATTGCTGAAGCACTGATTCAGGGTCTGGTGTCGGTCTTTATAGATGTGTCCTTACTTTTAAAAGTGCTGTGCAAGCAAATCTGAAACTGCATTGTTTGAACCACGGATGTTGTGCTTCAGAACAATTGGGACACTTTGGAGTGGTTGGTTCTGGCTACAAATTACACACACAATAAGTCCGCTCCTTAGGGCTTGATGGTGACCATAATGTTGGCAACAGAAACATTTGAGAGGCTCTCATATGCATTCCTCAGTTGTGAAATGCTGTATCCTACATTCTGAGTGATACTTTGTTGGGAACGACTCCTTACAGGAGTCGAGAATTTTTGTTGAAGGTGCCCTTAGTCTTGCTTGACATCTCCAGTCATCGACGACATAAGGGAAGCGTGGTTGGGTTGACACAAATGATTGCTTTGTCAAACTTTTAACTTGGGTTTGGTAGTTTGAAGCCTGTGACGGTCATCAAGAAGTCCATGACTGCTCGATCTTTCGGAGTAATGGTGAATACTTCTCGAAGATAGCGCTCCCATGAATTTTTTTTTTATATCCGCGTTCTTCTGAGTGACAATAGCGGCACATGAGGTCCGTCCCATGGTCTAAGAAAGAGGTCTGTTCACGCAGGCAGGAGGGAGCTACACCACGTCATGGCGAGGTGGGGTAGAGAAAGACTAGAAGGGAAAGTTTATAAACCAAAAGATTTTAATTTAATAACGGATTTACCTATCATTTTGTAAAAAAATGATTACAAAATGCAATAGTTTGTTTTTAAAGGTAATGAAGGCAATAAAAGATATGTTTCATCTAATAGAATATTGAACTTACTATAACATCAAAAAAATACTAAGAAACAACTCCTGGCTGGGGAGGTATAATTTCCTGTAATATTTACAACATATTTAGTAAAAAAAGGAGTAAAAAAGTTACAACTAGTGACTTCTGTTCAACTGAAAACAGTTTATCACATTACCTGTATGGTTAGGCTTAATCTTAGTTGGTGTGATCCATCTGTCAACTGCACTTATATCAATTACTGGGCAAAAGAACATTGGAAATATTGTTGAGGTATTATAAAAGATTAAGCAGGTCAACCGATAACTTCCAAAGGAAACTTTTGTTATTTTAATTTCTGACCTAAAGTTCATAATTGGGGCATCCATCAAATGCAGTTATACTTACTGGCAGAGAAACAGACGAAATATTGCTCAGGTACTTGAAAAGATTAACTGGGGTGAAAATTTATTCGCCAAAGGAAATTTTTATTTCACCTTACCCAAAGTCCATAATTGGTGGCATATGGTCAACTTAAATCACGCTATTTACGGGCCAAAGGAATAAGAAATTTTGGTGGCGCTCGAAACTTAGGCAGAGGAAAGTATTCCCCATGATCAGAGACTGGAAGGGGAAAGGGTGAAAATTGAGGATAGGGAAGGGGGAGGACGTGAACGTGCCCCTTGAGGACACGTTCAACAGTGTTAAGAGTCAGCAGATGGAGTTAGTATCTAGTTTATGTCCCCAGTTTTTTTTCATGTAGGTAAGAAAACAATCTATCACGTGTAGAAGGAGAGAGAGAGAGAGAGAGAGAGAGAGAGAGAGAGAGAGAGAGCTCACCACAGCACAAAAAAAAAAAAAACCTTTACGGTACATCATTTGGATAGGATAGATCGTCTTGCTTATCGGTTGAAGTGGAGATCATTTTCCTCCTCTGATTTAAGTTTGTCTTTCCCACCAGTACTATACTTTAGTTAAATAATAACATATACTCGTACAGGGAGGCCACGTTCGACACATGCTGCAAAGGATATAGATTTTTTCAGTTCTTACATACATGCATAAAGCTAGAAAATTCAGATATATTTTACTAGAGCTAATTTATGTCCACCCTCACTATCATACCAGGGGTTTAGCATTTATTGCATTTTAGATTGAATTATATATAGAATTGTACTGGTTAGATGTCATAACACTCAAGTTTGGGAAATCTTCCTTAGATTCAGAGGTTAGAGACTCTCCATGAAGAGTCTTTGAATACGTTAGGTATCATGTGAGATAAAAAATACTTTAATTTGACTCTCATATCTCAGTGTTTTTCTCTATGGACAGTTAGTGTTTCTATGGACAGTTGTTCCAGTTGACATTTGATCCCTGCGAATAGCAAGGTAAAAGTGCCGTATACTGGGATCTTTGAACAGTTTATTGTAGAATGATTGTAAAATACTATTGAACAGTTTTTGCATGTTCAAGTTACGAGGTGAACTTTGTACTTATTACGGGAGGAGGGATTCGTTGTAAGAAAATTTTATTCCGGTTCCAGTGTTAAGCTTTAAAATGTAATGCTTCGCCAACGAACTTTTATCAGAAGTGTGTCGTGAAAAAGGGCAATTTATTGTGTCAACTAAAGAAATAGACAGTCTTTCATTTGGTTCTTTTCTTAGTTATTTCTCCAGCCATGAATTTTCTTTCATCTGTGGTGTGGAGTACTTTTTTCATATAGATTAATAAAAATATGAACCATTCAAAGCGGAAGTTGTGTTGATATCCGCATGCAATGTAAGATATAAGGATATATAGAGCATATATATATATATATATATATATATATATATATATGTGTGTGTGTGTGTGTGTGTGTGTATGTATATGTATGTATGTATATATATATATATATATATATATATATATATATATATATATATATATATATATATATATATATATATATATATATATATATATATGTGTGTGTGTGTGTGTGTGTGTGTGTGTGTGTAAAGTCATCTTAACGTACCTTCTAATGATTCTTTTGGTTTTATGTGCGTTTTGCTTTCAGCTTTTTGTTTACTGCTAAAAAAAACTCCCATTAGCGCCACTTGTATGCATGACCTCAGAATAGAGATGAAAAATAAACCAGTAGATAACATTAATTATTAAGAACATCAAACAAGTTCATCTACTCTCCCCACGAACACAAAACCGCTATAGGTTTTCACATTCTTTTTTATGTGAAAATCACTAGCTAACTGGATGTCTTGTAGTTTGATTAGTATGGGTAGTTAAAGGGTGATTAGAAGAAATTTTGAAGTGAAATAATGAGTGTTTCAGCAAAATTCACTGAATTAATTGGTTCAGATGGTTTCAGTAAACATCCTGTTTTTATTTGTCTAATAGCTTAATTTAGGTAAAGCAGCAAGTAGGTTATTCTAATACATTAATTCATGAAAATTTAATTATTAGAATTGATAATTTCTGAGCTATGTCAGTGCTGCTAAATCTTGGAAAATACTCCTGATCCTTTTATTGCGTTTACTAAAGATATTTTGTCATGAGATTCACATTAGAGTTAGGTGGAGAAAGTTAAATAGAATTTGATGCAGCATCGTTTACTTAGTCCCTTTAAAATCTTACCCTTAGTGGGCTTTAGTATACGGCGATCCTTCGAAATTCAGCCATTTGTTGTTACAGAGAGAGAGATCTCTTGACTTATGGGTTTTGTTTAATTTTTTTTGTTTAGTCGTCATTTGAAACCTAGAACGAATATTTGTGTATATTTTGAAGAATGTGTGTTCTGATGTACTGATTAAATAGGCTTGTGTACTGATTAAGAACACTGGTACTTTACATTCAATTAAATAAAATTCGTTGTGTAAGCACAACATCTGCTTTGTGTTGCGGCTTGAAGACGGGAAACGAACATTATGCAAATCCCTCTTCAAGTCACTATGATCTCCAGCTGTATACGTGAGGGTCATCATGTGTTAATAGGATTAAGATTGTGATCCTGCGAGTTGTCAGCTTTTACTCCTGTGAACTGTTAGATTTTTACCGCTCCTCTGTGAATGTTCTTCATACCAACGAGAATTAAGTATTTATATTATGGTTTCGGTTATGGTGTGTTACTGATTTATTCAGTATCCGGTGCACCTTCGGTTTGAAGTACCGGTAGTTGCGATTTGATCGGAAAATTCTCAGTTTAAACCTTCAAGTTTCGGGGCAACCAAGTCTACTTTTGTTGACTCCGACTTGTCCGTCTCTCTGTCGGAAGGATTCGGAGAAAAGCAGGGAACGGATTTTTACGAGTTTTGCCTGCTGGAGTAATTGATTAGACTTAGTAGTAGATTCGAGTCAGGATAAAAAGATATGGATATTTGGTTTCTTGTTACTGTGAATGAAATACATCTGACGAAAACAACAGCTTAACGTGAAAGAGAATATTAGTGACTCGGATCATTTAGCTAAAAATGCTAATTGTGACCATTTAATCTTTAAAGAAAACGTTAATGATTTACTGCTTGGTCTCTCTACTAATCACCTTGGCAAAGATTTACATCATATGATTAACCTTTCCAGTTCTCTCTGCCAAGGTGGTTTTGTGTATGGTTCGGTTTGTTGGTTTTGTTTGGAACACAATTTCTCTAGAAGTTCACTGTCGACTACCACGAAAATTTAACCAAAGGTGAACCTTGTGATTGGCAACAAGTGACTAGAATTTGAGAAAGATATATGAATTGCTTTTTTTATGTGTTTTTGTTGATGGATCGCATCTGCGGTTAGGGACTTCATTGTTCGACTTCATTGTTCGCATTTGGCGATAGTAATTTGTTGTTTTGAGTTAATGGTTCGCATTCACATGACTTAGAGTCGCACTTGGGCCACTTTCAGGAGGTTAGGCCCGTGTGTTGTTATGTGAGAATATTAGGATGTATATCGTCTGACGCAGTATCTTTGAATATAGAATTACAGAATAAGAGTTTGTTACGTAGGATTTTGTTTTTTGGGGGATAATTAATATATCAGACGGAATTTGTGTGATCTTTTACAGGTTTGGATAAATCAGTGGTGTTTAGGATAGGATTAGAAAGACTTTAATATAACTTCCAAGTTTGGGTATTTTGATTTTTTTTTTTTAGTTCTCTTTGAATTAAGAGGGCTGTGCTGTTGGTAATTGGAGTTGTTATGATCATGTGAGCGATTGCCAGTATGTCAATCTGTTATTTTGCTGAAGAATCGAGCAGGCCTTTCACAGCATTTGCTAAGCAGGGTAAAACTTTGAGACTTTATGAGATATGTTACCTCTCAGATGTTTAGATTGCCTTAATAAATTGGAGTATATTGCAGGTTTTTGGGGGGTAGTTTTTTACTGGGTAGAATTTTTGTGAATAGTACCTTAGAGGAGTGTACTTGATAATGGGTTGATTTGTGTGTTCCAGTTAGTAACTTGAATTGTTTCATATTTTTAACATATGACTTTGCTTCCTCTGTAGTTTTAATAGTTCAGTAATAAAATATGGCATAGAGAATAGACTAATTACTTTTTGGGTTGACTGTCGATATGACCGACTTACATAAGACACCACTTCCTCGCAGCAGAGCTGTTCGGAATGTCTTCTATGAGCCTCAACTTATGCAAGTTAGATATGGGAGCCGTCTGCGATATGCCTGCGCTTTCTGGAGGAGATCCAGGGTATTGAAGAGATGTCGGGCAGGACATCTACAAATCGCGGTCGTTGCTGGAGACATCTGCTGGGCGCAAAGGATTCGTGAGTGCCGCATTCAACATCGGCTTGTGCAGTCACAAGCCATTCAGCATCGTTGGATTGCCAGGAAGTCTGGACGCAAAAGAAACCATGGGCTTGCACAGTCTCAGGCCGTTCAGCGTACTTGGATAATCAAGAATGCAAGAATTCAAGGGTTGCGTTCCAAAAAAAAATGTTATTGGAATAACACCTGTGTTACGAGACATAATTTTTGTGTCTAGTGCAGTGACTTGGCCCCTACTGAACTTTCGATGGGACAGTTATCGCAACTGGACTAGGACATCCAGTGGTAGGTGGACCGAGCTCCTGTAATAATCACGAAGGCTACCTTTGGAAAAGTCAGATGATGATCTGGCAGGGAACTTTCGCTGTAGAGGCGATGGAGCTGGTGACGAGGAATGTCTGACGAATGCGTTTTAAGCGCATAGAAGCAATGTGTGTTCATTCATTCATTGAAACGATGCACCGGAAATGTATGTACGTGCGTATGTGCGATTTCCCATGACATATAATGAGAGGAACACTGAGTCTCTCGGAGAGAAACTACCGTGAACTATAATCGCGAAGAGGTGTTGTTAACTTGGTGTGTAGTGATCAAAGAGCACTCCAGTATAAGGAGTAAGTACCATAACTCACGAACACGTATTTTTTTTAGACTTTATATGGTGCTGCAGTGAACCTGATTGATGTCTATATAATGAACTTGCCCATTTTTCTGTTCGAACATTTATGTACATTCACAATTGCATGTTTTAATATAATGATATGTTTCTTCCTACCGGAATTTCGAACATTGTCCTGGATGGCAAATGATGTGGAAGTGGTGTATTTGACTCTTACGTTATGATATGACATTTTATGTTGATCAGGGTGTTAAACACTAGAATTGTTTGGCATAAAATAATGACTATGCTGGTTTGCGAATCAGTAGGTTCTCTAGTTGTGTCTTCTGTTAATAGAGGGTGTGAATCACTCCATTTCTTAACCATAGTCTTTGCTGAGCTACTTTCGTTAAATTTGTTAGTAAAGTCTAGTTTTCGAAATCGGTGTCTCGTTCCAGTAGGCCTATGTGTAATGATAGGTTTAGAGAGAAGCTTATGACGAAAAGAGAAGGGATCTGCTGACCCAAGGTAAGGTACATGACTACCAGTAACATCTCAAGAAAGGGTGGAGATGCTAAAATTCCGGGTTTTAAAACAGATACTTCAATATAAAGACTGCCCTTCGAACCAGGCGGTTAACACACACACACACACATATGTATAATATATATATAATATATGTATATATGTATATATTATATATATATATATGATATATATATGTATATATATATATATATATATAATATATATATATATTATATATATATATGTTATATATTATATATATATATATATATATATATATATATATATATATATATATATATATATAAATACCTTGTATTAGTGTGTTGTAAGTTGTGGCTGATCCAGAAAAAATGTTCTTTCAAGAATAATTTTACTTCATAATTTTCCTCCTCTTGGCTTTTTACAACATGGTTTGTTATTTGAAGGTGCAGTTATTTGCATGTGTGAATGCCTTTAAATTTAGTAGTCTGGAAGCTTAGGAGTTTAGAGTTAACAAGTAATAATTATGGTTGAGATAGCATGCATATATGGACTTGAGTATTCAGCGATGGATTCGACCCTCTGTGGCAAGGCATTTATTTAATGGTTATATTTACCAGCTTTCCTAGTTTTAATCCATTTTACTCAGTTCTCAGTTAATACAGCATCCGCCTGTGCACCGGGCTTTAAAAAATAAAAATTTACATCGTAAGTAACAATATTGTTTAGATTCAAATTTCATTGCAACGTTGGTTCTATTGGTTATTTTTTTGAGTCGTGTATTGAAGTCGGTTTTTTTCTCGTTAATGAGCTTCTTATGTCCCCAGTCAAAGGAATGCATCTCTTTGCGCGAAGTAAGTCCCCGGGTAAAAAGATGAATGAGTGAATATATCTTGGGGAATCGTAATTGTAACGTTAATGATTTCCTGGAATTCCAGGCTGAAATTGCAGTTGACTCTTTCTTGTAGATCACGTTCATGGAAATGCTTAGACTAGGTGTATACGTAAAGTAATTTAAAGTTTTGACTCTTATGAATGGTATTTTAAAAGCGGCGGTTGAATCGTTATTAGGCACATTCAAGAAAGATTCCTTCAGACCTATATGACGAGCAGTCATATAGTCCGAAATAGAGACACGTTTTTTGGTACATATGATTTGCGTGCATTTGTCAGTTTACGTAGTAATGTATTTCGTGCTTGCATCTGTGTTGGGAAGCGGAAGTTATAAGCATATTGTAGTTTTGATTAGGGCAATATATATAGACAAATAAATAAATGTTCCGCATAACTTATCAACCATAGAAACAATTTTAAACTGGCTCCCCTAAAATACAGAAGTGGTAAATGCAGTCATATTGTTTTTAGTTCTTTGCTTCTTCACAGGCGGTAAGAATTTAAGATGGAAGTGGAATGGGTGGTGGGGATGGTGCAGCAGGGGGTGTTCTCGAACACACACTGACGGCGTGGGAATTAGCTGAAGGCTTCAAGTAGGAATGAGTCAACAGACCAGCGTATAGAAATCAAGTTTGATAAGAATATGTTGAAACAGTGGAAATTTTGGATGTGAGGAAAAGCCTTTTGGAGGTAAAAATGTCTTATATTTCCTTAAATCAGCGGTGAGACATTCGTTATGATATTTATACCCATTCACGTTGTTTTTTTTTTTTTTACTGTATTTTAAGAATGAAAGAATTGTCTATCGGTACCTCTAGCGAAGGAACAGTCATAACTACATTCAGTTAGCGAGCGGGAGGTGTTAATACTAGTAGAGAGATCGAACATACATGATTTGTGAAAATAAAACTCGACGCATTTATAGTAATGCTCAGCAACGAGTAGTTTAGCTTTTGACGTCTTTTAAATTTAATTGGTTTTCCGTATATTCGAGTATGCTATTACTCCTTTTACATCTTTCTGTGTCTTTTTGGTTTACGTATTCATTAAGCATCATAAGCAGCAGCATCCAAGATACGAACACCAAATCTAAAAGCATAGTTTAACAAAAGAGGGAAGCGACGAGGTTTCAGAAGGGAAACAACATTTTGTAACAAATATATTTTAAAAAATGAGGTTGATACTTGATTATAAAAACTCGAAGCAAATAAGGAAGTTTTAAGTAAGGCGATTTACGAATCTGTCTGGTAAGGGAAATAAAAATTGGTCACATCTAAGGTTTTTCAGGTCACTAAATTAACAAGGTTGGAGAGATTGAATGGGAATTATATTTATTTGCAGTATTTCTGACGTGCCGAGCTCTGACCTTTTCAGTATTCAACTGCGAGTCAAAAGTATTTCATGGGTTTCTCGTTATCCCCTGTACCTCCAAGGCCTATCCACCACACTCCTGTTCTTTAGAATTTAACCCAGGGTGATGATGAACTAGATGCTTCTCTCTCTCTTTCTCTTGTCGGGATATTTCCTCTTTACATCTTCATTGAACTGGGAGCTGCCATATTAACGTAAGTGCCTCTGCATCAGAAATTAGGGGCAGGGGAAACTAGAATTGCAATAACTTTTCAATGAAACAACAAATAGACATGAATGAACACTCAAAATGTAGCCTGGGACACATTCTCCATTTTGAATGCAAACCTGACATGATATGAGAAAGGTCAAGGTTACCATAGGTCAGTTAGTAATGAAATTTGACCCCTGCTTAAAATTTGAACCCTCTAACAGGAGGATTTTTATACAACATCGATTTATTGGTGTATTTACATAGACTGTACAGTAGAAAGTTTTTTCAAACCAGTAGCGTTCAGTTCATATATAAATTGTCCCTAAAACCCGTTACAAATCATGCTAAGATTTAAAAAAAGAATGACCGAAAATGGCATTTCCCGTGAACTTGTGACAAGCCCTTAAAACAGGTAACTATTGGTTGCAAACACACACAGTAATTAATTGTAAGTGTCTATTAGGTTTAATAGGGTGGTCGGGTAGAGGGGGGAAGGTTATTTTGCTAAGAGGAGGTCCACTAAATAAAAAATATCCAAAGCCAACACTTATTTCAACTTGTTCAATGGGTTTTTGCATTTGGTTTCAGCCGGAGATTTACGTTTGCAATAAGGACAACATACAATGCCTAATTTTCTACAACTACAGCATACAGTGGCACAGGATGTACATGTGCATGGCATGGAAAAATTATCTGGTATCAACATTTGGAGTCTATCAGGTTGAATGTTGCCATCAATTTCTGTGTACCCAAAGTTTTGTGGATCTAACTGTTGTCAGTCTAAGCAATGTACCTGTAGGTGTGTTCCAAAGAAAGCTCTGCGAATGTGTCCTTCTATTGCATGACTTGTAGGTTCTAGATTGTCTTCTTGCTCTGATAATATAGAGTGACACTACCTTAATTCATGAAGAGTTTTACACTTTGTACCTGGTTTATACACATTTACAAGGAACTCTTCAAATATCTCCAGGTTTATGTTGTTAGGATCCTTTCCAAAGTTTTGGAGATAGTGTGGAGCATTGGATTTCAGAGCAGATGATTTCCCACCAAATTTTCTGGTGGAATCACGTCCAGTAAGGTGATGAAGAGCTATCATTGTGCTGCAGACTTTGCGCCCTAGTCTTTCGGCTAATATGTGTAATGGAACATAGCCGGTTGTGTTTCCCACTCCAGCTCTCATCCACAATTCTTGTAGTCCGTGGCCTTTCAAAAGGTCCCAGTAGTGCAGTGCTAATACCATGACATCAGTATCATTGGATAGTAGCACAATTCTTGTTGAACCATGCAACTTTGCAAATGACTTTTCAAGGTCAACATTAAGTTCTGAAACTGTGCTGATGTCCTGGACGGAAGACATGCTTAACATCATTTCAGAGCCAACACCCATGCACTTACAACTACAGTGTTCTGGTAGGTCTGTTGTAGGATGGTTTCTCAAAGCAACTGTTAAGCTTTACTTTATTAGTGGGAGAAGCCCAGAAGGCATGCATTGAAACTGGGAGATGTGTTTCAGCAGCCACTACATTAAAGTCAGTTGGCTTGCAGCAACTTCTTCTTGCCCTCTCATTGTCCTTGACAGACCCCTCAACATATGTATCAAAAACAAAGTCAGTGTGATTGGAAGTACTGCATAGTCCCTGTGCCATATTAACAAAACTTGCAAAATTCACCAAATGTCTTTACAGGAGCCGTACACATTCGACGGAGAAAACCCATCACATCCATTATGCTTGTGGTATTAGCAAATGTCCATTATGTTGGCTGGATATAGTCATCTTTTTAAAGACTTTTCAGGTTCATTATTAAAATCACTTTTATTTGGTTTAACCATCAGTCCCTCTCCATCAAACAGATAACTATTTTTCACTAAATCAAATTTTAACAAGTGTTTGACACTATACTTGTGGATATGAGCAACATCAAATATTTTCTGAGTCTTTGCTAGCTGCTGCTTGCAGTACTTCTCTTTAACTTGACCTGTTCATTTCAAAACTTTATTTTATTTAAATGTTCTTATATTCTATGAATTGTATCTAATTCATAGAATTTGTTTGGTCACAAATCTTTCAGTTTGGAATGTTTCATACAGCTTGGCAGTTTTTGTTTCAAATTGCAGTAAGTCTTCATGTATCTCTTGAGGCATAATTTCCTGTGGTAATATTGTGGAGCTTCTTAGTCTTATTGTTTGTAGATATGACAACTGGGTTTTCATGATCAGATGACCTCGTAGCAGTAGGATTGAACTCTTGCTTGAGGTGAACTTCTGTGGCTGACAGAATGACACCAGTAATTTGAAGTTGGAAGTTGTGGACTGCCATCATTTCATGATATATAATTTCCCAGTGTGCAACAAACTGTTTTTGCTTTGTGTTCCCAGTGACTCGCCCAACATTCTTTTGTGATCTTTTGATTATCTGCTCGAGGCATGTGCCAACACCAACAGCTGAAAACTTTCCCTCAGTCCTCTTGACTACAAATTTACCTACCATAAAATTCTGATGAACAGCAGGAGCTACCTGGGGCAACTGCCTCTTGTCTTCCAGATAAATGGAGGCCCACCTCGGGTAATTTATATGGTCACACATAGCAAACAATGGTAGCACTGTTTGGACACTCATGAGATGTAGGTCCCAGTCTCCTTCTCGGTCAGCTCAAACTAGGTCCCTAAGAACCCAGACCATTTGAACAAAATCCAAGAATTTTAATGTCTCAGATTTGGGCCTCCTCGCTGACCTAAAAGCATTGAAACCTGTAATCATTTAAGAAGAAATGCAGAGGAATGCATTGCAGATGTTCTTTGCTCCCTTCCCTGTTTTTCCCAGATAGACAACTTTTCATGAGCTTAAGACGTTCCAGTTCAGTATTGTACTTAACATCACCTTGGATTCTAAAGAATTCTGCCCGCTGAAATCTTTCTACACATTCACATAGCATTAATAATCCTTTCAGAGACCTTTTGTATTGAGACCCTTCGAGAACAGATTTGGTGACATTTTTACAAAAAGCACCAGATTCTGGTAATATAGTTTCTGCTGCACAACCATCAGTGCACTTACCAATAGCACCCAAGACAACCTTAATGAGATGTGAAGAACCTAAGCACAATACTATGTTGCTAATTCATATGGCTTGTTCATAATTATTTCACGGGGCAATGTGATACATCCCTACATCACATGTAACAGGCAAATGTAACTGTTCTATTTGACCAACAATATCTGAAAATTTTTAAGGGCAGTGTATACAGTTGCATGCTCAGTAACAGGATATGGTAGAACTGGCAGAAACCCAACGATTTTCTTAGCAATTTCCTCATCAGTCACTAGGGAATTAAAAGCACTCCAGTTGCACATTGTTTGTTCTGGACAAAATTCCTGAACCCCTTCATTGATATGTGACAGGTCCAATCTACTCACAGTCCATGCAGTATCCTTGTCCCTGATTCTCTGATATTCAGGATCACTCATTTTGTATAGACTACTGGATACCTAATATTGCACAGAGAGTCTTGGTTTCTTGGAACTTTTATTGTAACTTAGAAGCTGCGGACAAGCCAGTTCCTGATTGAATTGCCTTTCCCGGTGGATGATACTTGTCTCTGATATATTTGGTTTCCCCAGTTTCTGGGACTTTTTGCTTGTCCTGCATTAGAATAAGGACAGTATCGTGACTTCCCCCCAATACTTAGAAGTGCGGCTTCTTCATGGTCGAAGTTATCAAATGCACCTATGGTGAAATTGGATTGGTTCAATTGGCTTGGAAAAGGAACACGATTCTTACTTCTGTAACATATGACGCCATGTCTGAATGGTATCTCATTAGTTCATCATAGCTAATGGCCTGTCCAAACTATTTAAACTAGAAATGAGAGCTTTGGACCTGGATACACTATAAATGGATTCAGAATTCATCATGTGTAATGGGGTATGTTTTCTACCGTTATGCAATACATAGAACACAATTTGATACACAGCTAATATTTTCCTCATCTTTGAAGAATATGGTTCAGTGTCTTCCTGACATGCAGCACTGATGTTGTAACTTGTTCTTGCCTCAAGGTCAACATTAAAAAGGGTTGAGAAGAAATCTTTAATCTCTTATGGAATCACAGTGTTGTCATAGGAGTTTTGTAGTTCACTGGCATCACAAAATTTAACATTCAAATCAAAATCCTGTTTTAGAAAACATTCCCTTAGGATAGCACCAAACTTCTTGAAGTCTACGCCTGATTCTTCATTTTGTTGTTTTCCTCCAGCTCTGTTGAAACAAGGATTTTGGACATTATCTAGTGTGTCATCATTTTTTACAAGTTGGGAATGTAACTGTGTTGCAGATTTGGCGCCCTTCTAAGACAGTTTCGAACACATTGTTTATGGCAATACAAATCAGCCGCAAGGACGGAATTTGCATCATGGAGATCACATATTCGAGTGAAGACCTCATCTTGGAGAGCTGATGCTGCTTTCAAAAACTTTTCTGTTCTACTCTTTTGGGCTGTACGGTATTTTTCACATGTATTACTGTGTTTAGCAGTTCCACATATGATGCACAGTTTGGAGAAAATATTGACATCCTCTGACCGACTTGCTGGATCATGTGAGGAGGATGCCGTAAACCTCCTTGACCTTCGTTCCCCGGAAGAGCTCAATGCACTATGCTCTTGCTGCATTTGCTCTCTCATGGCAGACATGGATTTCTTAAGAGTTTCAAGTGTCTTTAAGAGTGTGTACATTTTATAGCAGTCATTGCTTACATGATACACAATTTTACTATGATAAGTCTGCTCCAGACATTCCAAAACAATGCCATTTCTGACACTTGTTGCCCTGATAACCTTTGCTCTACCATTCTCTGTGCTGGATGTGTTCTAAGTTGGGTCCACCATTCTGGCAGATTATGCGCTTCTCTGGATCGACTATTGCCTATAATGGTGGGGAAACTGTCCTCTGTCGTTTTTTAGGTAGAGTAGCCATGATAACTTGCCTGCAAGATAGTAATTGACATTTAGTAGTAGGAAAAAAAAAAAAAAAAGCTTAAAAGGCCCAGTCTCCCAACTCAACGAAAGAGTAAAAATCATAGACTTTTAGAACATGCATGTACTAAAAAATAAGATGAAATGATAGCAAAATACACAATTTTTACTACAGGTAATCAGTTACTCAAAATAGCGAGATGATGACTCGAGGAAGCAATTTTTCGATATTTAGCACAAAATGTTAGCAGACTTAAAGAGATAATGTATACCAGAACTGTGCTCTTTTGATTTAGAAAACTTTCCAACTCTCAACTTTTCATAAATATAACATATTTAGGCATACATAAAAGATTTATCTGTCAGGCGAATGATTTAGTTACAGAAGGGCTAAATAACTGACAGGAGTCAAATCTCACTACTAATTGACCTTTGGTGACCTTGACCCTTGTCATGTCATGTCAGGTTTGCATTTTAAGTTTAGAATATGTCCCAGGCTACATTTTGTGTTCATTCATGTCTATATGGTGTTTCACTGAAAAGTTATTACAATTCTAGTTTCCCCTACCCCTAAATTTTGACGCATCTGACGGAGCTGGAATTTATCACAAATCGTCGAATAGCATCCCCCAACAAAATCAAGTGGGTGATTTCGAGGCCCTTTCAACCCCCATAATACCCCTTGGCTCCATGACTAAGACGGCCAAGCTGTTACGAAAAGAGAGCGAGAGAGAGAGAGAGAGCTATCTGTTTCGGTCATCCTCAGAAGTTTGAAATGAAATCAAGTTATCACTCAGTTGTGGTGAAGAGAGACTGAAATCAACTTATCCCTTTTCCATGTTGCCAGATGGTAGAGGGAGGACGGAATCGCACCCATCCGTCATAAATTAGGTTCTGCCTTGCTTAATCGCCAAGAGATTTCAGCTCTTGAAGATGGCGATCTGATTATGGGGTCTTATGTTTGAGTGCCCATTTTTTACAGTGTGGAGTGAGGTAAATTAACTTATATGTATTTAATCTTATGCAAAAGTTTTAAGGACATTGTCACGTACTCAGTTACCACCAAACTCACTACAAAAATTTCCAGGTTATAATTTGCTAGACCTTACCCATGTTTAGAATGTTCAGCACCAATATCCTAATCAAAAGGAGCCATTTAAACACAAGAAATCCTTATAATTTAATAATAAACACCAATACTTAGCACAAAACTGTATACAATAAATTCACCACAAAATCAGAAGTATTTAATTTCTGCACAGTATCAAATTAAATCGGGGAAAATATCATAATATTTGTAACTTACAGATACTCAATAAACTCCATGTTTAAGATGTTACAAAGTTGTCAGGCACAAGACAACGTTTGGTGTTGTCAAGTTATAAAGTTAGCAGGCACAGGACAACTTTCGGTGTTGTCAAGAGGCAGTCCAGCGAAAAAACACAAGTAGAATCTTGAAGGAGAACCCGAAGCAAGCTCAGTTATGGGGAGGGGGTATTGTAGGAAGGATAAGGAGATACTGGTAATTCTCTCTGAGTAACAACCACTAGAATGACCGATGAATATTTTATCTGCCGGCTACTACTCAAAGTCAAAACGTGGTCAATTTAACTATTTGAAATCGGTAGTTGGTTTGCTGTCTTCTGCCGGTGAATAGTTTAACAAAAAACCAAATAAATTCCTCGTTAACTTTACATATTCCTGAAATACGAATTATGTAGAAAAAAATATTAAATATACACAGTATATACAGAGGAAGGTCGTAGGGTATAACAACATATTTACGTGTATTATAGAAGCAGTAATTGAATGTTCATTCTTATTAAAACGTTTTGAGTCCTATTTCGATATCTGGTGCAGTAAACCTGTTCTTTTACACTTCATTTTCTTAACAAGTAGTACAAGGTAATATAGAATATGTTGGAATGGGTAAAGGAAGCTTTTCATACTTTTATCACTCATGGTCTGTCGCATGAAGTTTGGTGATTGAGAAGGATTCAGGTTTGAGAAATTCTGTTGATTTTTTTTAGAAAGGTTGACCTCGACATATAAGGGGACTTTTGTAATTAAATAAAATGTTTTGTTGTCTTACACGATCATGTTTTAATAAAATCTAGCCCGGTGTAGTTCTGATAAGTATGTAATCTTTTTTGTTATACTTTTATTTATGAAATGCTTTCGATTAATTTCAGTCATTTGTAGTACTATTTGAATTTTGAGATTGTTGCTAGAGCAACTAAAGGGGCCGTACATTACCGGATAAATTATTTGTAAGCACTAGATTAGTTACTTATAACACACGACTTCAGACGTTGAAACTTTAACATCTCTGGGGACAGGATTCGGAGAATATATTTTATTTAATATAAACTAACCTTTTTCTATATTAGTATTATGAATTATCTGAACCTGAAATACAGTATAACGTAGTAATATATGCTTTAAGGGCTTATGAAACTTTTGTTATTTCGGTGTCCCAATATGATTTGAAATATGCCTTAAAGGTCCGTAAAATCTGTTTCATTTTCGTACCACAAAAGTTGATGGGGAATAAACTTGGCTCTGTTTCACAAATGGGGTTGAATTTGTGACAGGTTTCTTTGCTCCACAGGTACTGTTGACTCCAGGCAACTGTTTTGAACCTCTGAGCTCGTCATATGCGTTCGCAGGTTTTCGCTTTTGATCCCTTTGGAAACAGATCTGTCGTTGCTTGGAGGAAAATATTTATTAGTGGATCTTTCGTCCATCTTAGTTTTTCACAAGCAATTTACATTTGTGATATATGTTTACGGCTCTGTCTTCAGTTCTTATCGAATAACTCCAGTAGTTAGAATTTCTTGCTGTCATTGCGGCTTATCTCGGAGGGTATGACATCTCTCTTAGTATGATTGTTCAGATCTGGAGACAGGAGGGAGAATAAAAGAGGACAGACAGAAAATTTGGTTTTAGAAAGTGTAAATAAGGTATAGTGAATAACGACGATCCGCATGGAAGTTGAGAAGAAATGTATGCAAAGGGAATCGGAAATTATTGGATTCTAAATTCTGGTGAGCTTTCGAGAGGAGAGATGCTTGCGGGAAGGAGGGAGAGTCTAGACAAGAACGAGTTGCAGAATGAGACCGAGCAAAGGGAAGAGGGACGGACAGGAGATGAGGACGAGAAAAAGGCTCATCCTAAAGTTGCAGTGTCGATGCCAAAGGAAATATGCGAAGAGTCCTGCAAACTCCCACACGTCTTTGAGATTTATCTTAAGGAATTCAAAGCCCTTCACAGACGGTAGGACCATTTTACTTACAGAAACCCCTTTTGCAGAAGTGTACATATAAGGGCGTCTTTTTTTAGCTGATGCTTCGTATGCTTATAGTTTTACACGTTCATGTTTACCTAAAATCCAGCACTGTGCAGTGCAAGAGGTTTTAGAGGTTTGCTATTATACTTTGATGTAAAATGTGTTTGGTTTGATTTTCAGTCATGAATAGTTGTAACGTGCATTACTTGAATTTCTATGTTTCACGAAATCTAAAGGGCCGCGCACACTACCGTTTTAAATATATGTAGGTGTTCTGTTAATTGCTTATAAAACATGACTCTTATCAATGGCATATTCTCATCGCTGCATAAAGGTATACGAATATTTGTTTCATAAAAAGTAATGTTTTCTTGTTATGACTGAGAAACTAGTGCAACAATTATCTGAGCATGAAATATTCACGTCGTAGTGACTTAAATTGAGACATTTTCCCCGGTTAGGAAAAGGACGAATAATGTCACCTCTGAGGTAAAAATTCACGGCCAAGAAACCATTGAAGGGCTGTGAAAAACACAAAGAATAGGACTTTTTTTTTATGATATCAAGAGGAAATGCACTCCACCATGACTTTTTAGTTTTCTGAAAAGAAAACTATTGTTCCGACTTTGTCCGTCCACACTTTTCTGTCCGCACTTTCCCTGTCGGCACTTTTCTGTCCGCCCTCAGATCTTAAAAACTACTGAAGTTAGAGGGCTGCAAATTTGTTTGTTGGTCATCCACCCTCCAATCATCAAACATACCAAATTGCAGCCCTCTAGCCTCAGTAGTTTTTAATTTTATTTAAGGTTAAAGTTAGCCATAATCGTGCATCTGGCAACAATATAGGCCATGCCATCACCGGGCCGTGGTTAAAGTTTAATGGGCCGCGGCTCAAAATGTGAAGATATACCGAGACCACCGAAAGATAGATCTATTTTCCGTGGCGCCAGTTATACGATATACAGAAAACCCGGGATTGCGCCGAAGTTTCTTCGCCGCAAAGTTTTTTTTGTATTTGAGACTGATCTGCAAAAGAATCAATCAGCTATCGTCTGGCAGTCCCGCCATTATGAGCTTTCTTGTAAGTGTGGGTCTCTCTCTCTCTCTCTCTCTCTCTCTCTCTCAACTCTCTCTCTCTCAATTTTACATCGCTGTCTGATCTCCAGGTCTCTTTATTCCTCTCTCTAACATGCATAATTAGCGGCGACGTTTAATTTTTGCAGTAAGGAGAGTGTTCACTGTTTGGAAAACCGATAATGGCTTATCAAGAATGTTGACATTCCATTAGAGAGGCGCCTGTCAGGGAAAGAGCTGGAAATAATTAGTTCTACCTGGAAAAAATGTTCTTACTTGTCGGGTCATTCAAAGCCGAATTGTAAACGGTTACGGATGTAATTTTTACTGGTTACCTGTATTATTTTGTCTTTTCTCGGGAGCTCATTCACCTTGAGTTGACAATTTACACAACAGTAATCAGTACTCTTGGCACTTAAGAAAGAAACACTTCATGTATGCGCGAGATTTGCTCGACGTTAAAACCTAGTTGCGTGACATTTCATTCGAGAATTTGATGGTGCATTTGAAAAATATTTGGTAATATAGATAATTATGATTGCAAAATGACCTTAGTTTATGATGCCTCTCTCTCTATCTCTCTCTCTCTCTCTCTCTCTCTCTCTCTCTCTCTCTCTCTCTCTTTATGTAAATACACACATATATACACATACATATATATATATATATATATATATATATATATATATATATATATATATATATATATATATATATATAATATATATATATCAAATATAAGGAGCCCCCATACAAATGGCAAAATGTGAAATAAGGCTATATTTCAGAGACAAACTATGTCTCTCTCCTCAGGCAAATAGGAAAGAGTGAAGTTTGGTCTCAACATCACCCTCTATTTTCACACATTTTAACATTAATATGGGCTCCTTATATTTGATAGAATTTGTTTTAACAGAAAATTTCACAGTCACACACACACATTATATATACACACACACACACATTATATATATATATATATATATATATATATATATATATATATATATATATATATATATATATATATATATATATAATGTGTGTGTATATATAAACATCTTGCAGGCAGGAAGACATATAAGCATTGATTTGGGCATTTATTATTCTAACTTTTAGTAATTTTACCTAATTACATCTTCAGGTTTTATGAAAAGATATATAAATGTAAATCAGTTAAACGAAACTGAAATGCAATATCACTTAAAAACCAGTTTAACACTACTAAAAGTAAAAATAATCAAAACCGAATGGAAGAGCTACAACTAATGCATCGGGTAATACATACTTTCACACTGAACCTAGAAATATAAAATAAAAATAAAAACAGCACACCTTATTTATACGGAAAATAGAGTTGAACTGAACAGGCGCCAGAGGATACCCACTCACGTAAAGCATGTTGTAACTATCAAATGATGTAATCAGGCAACTGAGGTAACAGAATAACAAGATAACAATAGCTTGAGACAAATTAAATCAGTGGATACAAAAACTTTTACAATTAAGGGGTAATTATGATTAAAATATAAAAGGTTGAAATAAGATGGAAACTATATGACAGGAGACTATGGGAAAAAAGATCATATACACACAAATTTATACAAATAAAGGTATATATACAGATGTAACTACATATGCAAATGCATACGTGTATATTACAGTTTAAGACAAAAACAGGTGGATAGCAGTAGATTAATCATTCGGATTAGGTACATGTTGTTTATCATCAGTGTTTCCAAACCATAAGTTCATTTGCATTGCTATTTTGGTCAATAATTTGAAAGACCCCCCCCCAAAAAAAAAAAAAAAAAAAAAAAACTATGGCTCTTGCTCATCTCGCTCAGAACAAAGAGAGAAAAGAACAGACAAACTACTTTCTCATACTGAAAAATCTCTAGAGAGGCTATCAGCCACTACATTATTCTTTTCCCTAAACTTGTAAGTCTAAGGCTATCGGAGTTTCTCTCAAAACTAACTTCTCTCTGTGACACAGTTACTACAGGCACTGCCCGTTCGTTATATTTCTTTAACAAGTTTACATGCAACCACTTAGCTCTACGCCTACCCATATCAGTTAGGTAATTTAAATTTCCCTTTTTTTCTAAGATAGAAAAGGACCTTCGAACTTATAAGATAATGAGGGACCTTCTTAAGAAGAGATCAAATCGTTAAGAGGGTTTACTGGGAGCTTTAGAGTTCCACAATGATTTAACAAGGGATTTTTATAAACTTTTTTGAAAGAATTATTGTTTGGGATAAAAGGAAATCTAGCATAGGAATTAAATTTATGTACATTAGGATATTGCTTTGGTTTGCAGAATGTTTCGTTGAGCTGTGCTCTGATAATTTTATAAATGAGGTTAGTAGGATAGCAGTTAGGCTTGAAGTACTTGTAATATGAATTTGATTTCAGCATGAAAGGCAGACCAGCTTTAAGTATTGGTGTAGGCTTTATAAACCAAGGTAAGTAATAGCATTGGTTTTCAACTTATTAAAACGGAAACTATAAAAATTAGACCTTATCCTTGTAAGTTTTTTTTTTTTTTTACAGTAAATAGAAGTATTTAAACCGTCTCTGTCTATTAGGACTACAATATCTTAAAAAAAGATGACCATCACCCTCTCTTTCCAAGGTGAATTTTATGTTAGAATGTCGAGAATTAGCGAATCCCAGGAACAGCTCGGCAACCAAATCTCTCTTGAAGAAGGCGAAGGTTTCGTCCAGAGAGCACATAAAGGTGTTTGACAGTTATAAGTTTGCTAAATTCCCAGTGCCCTTATTAGAGCCTCTCACAAAGAATAAATACACTGTAAGTGCCTGGACAAAACATTCAAAGGAACACGGTTTTCGTCCCCCCTTCTTCAATGAAACACGAGACGTCTGTGAGAATCCGAAAGGAGAAACGAGCAAAAGAACTTTCCTAAATACGAGAGAAAATACTGAGAGGAGCGGTTCAAAATTGTCAGCCAGAAACAGAGCTCAGGCCCTCACTCACACCCTTGGTTGCACGCTGCGGTATAGGACGTGTCCTACAGAGCACCAAAATTACCATTGCTGCCACACAGACTACCGAGCGAGAGAATGAGACATCACTCCAGTGACGTCATATTTTACATTTAAGGATTAGCTCCTAAGTCCGCCTGTTGTAACAAAAACTGTTTATGTCAATTTGCATTTTGGTCTTGAAGACGCAGCCGATAGGGGAGGAAACGGTCCGTTAACTATAAGGGGTAAATGGAAGCAAACGTGAATAATCTTTATTCCTGAGCAGCTTACCTGAAGAGAAAAAGTAGTAATATTATAGACAGATTCAAAGTCTTAAGTAAAATAGTCTTTGCAAATAATGCCAGTGATTTCAAGAAAATTGCATAAAAATATGTATAAATATATATATATATATATTTATATATATATATATATATATATATACATATATATATATATATATATATATATATATATATATATATATATATATATATTATATTATATATATATATATATATATATATATATATATATATATATACATATATATATATATATATATATATATATATATATATATATATATATATAAAATAGATAGATAGATAGATAGATATATATACACACATACACATGAATTTTTGCCACATATACCGTGAAATGTTTATATTCACAAACATGGAGCTACACATTCACTCAACCTCGGAATAACACACCTAAGGGAAATTTGTATGTGATTAAGCAATCTGCCACCAGGGCGAGCCAGACCGCCGGAATGACTGATTGGCGACGACACTGTGAAGCTAGCCATTCGGCTGGCAAGACCTCTAACGGCTAGTGTCACTGAAAAGTCGCCATTTCCCGACCATGAGGTGGTTCGAGTTCCCCTGGTGATGGATCGCTTATCACTTATAAATTTCCCTTCGGTGTATGTTATTCGAGGTTGAGTGAATTTGATGTTAAACGACATTTGTTGCTAAATTTTTATATATATATATATATATATATATATATATATATATATATATATATATATATATATATATATATATATATATATATGTGTGTGTGTGTGTGTGTGTGTGTGTGTGTGTGTGTGTGTGTGTATGTATGAGATAGAAAGCATGTTCATGCAGCGCAGGAGGAAAAGAAAAAAAAGTAAGGTGCATAAAACAAGGAGTTTGTTATTAGATGTTTTGTTTAAAGTTTTGAATGAGCTTGGCTGTTCATAAATCGTAGGTAGAGTTGTGCGAAATGTTTTTATCCATTCTTAATGTTAACCAACATTGTTACTTGATCCCAAGGTTTTCAATGGAACACGGTAAACTGACTGCGGTCTGCGGTGAGGCTATTTAGGAAATTTTCACTATGTCAGGTTTTTTATCTGCTAAGTCGTATATTGAACTGTCACTGAGTTTCAAGTTCAGGAAGGCGATGCTAAAATGAAGCTAGTACACGTGGTCAATTACGTATAATATATCTTGGGTTATTTTATTATGATGAAAGTTCATGATGATTAGAGGGATCTCCCAACCTAGTCTTAATGATAAATTTATTAACTCAAAGCTTAATTGTTTATACAAAAAATATTACAGTATGTTTATATTTATAGTTTTTATTGTTTGTACATACTGTATGCGGACTGTATTTAAACACTTGCAAGACAGCTATATGAAAAGGTAATTCTAAATGACCTGCATACAGAAATAAAATTTCATCTATGAATTATCCGATTTGAAATAGATGGAGGCACATTGACAAAAAAGGGCCACCCCGTCTCATACAGGCTCCTACAGGAAGGACGTGAGCTGGTCCCCTTGGATAACTAGGGTCCCTGGGTTCCACAGTTAAGCCCGCAGAAAGACTCGCTTTATAAAGCAGGGCCTTTGAGTTTTTCTGGGAAGCCCCAGAGTGGCCCTGGAAACACCAGAGACCAAAGATCCCCCCCGGATTCTTTGGAGGATAGCCTCTGTTAATCAGATAATTTTATTTGGCTTTGGAAAAATACACAAAACCGTATCTGCTTCCTCAAACTCCTTGAAGACAAGGAATCCATCCTTGGCTTCGGAAACTTAAAGTTGGCTCTAGGATGGATTCCTTGTCTTCAAGGAGCTTTTTAAAGCAGTAACACTGATGTGTATTTTTTTTTTTTTCAAAAATTAAATCAAATCAATTTGACTAACAGAGACTGTTCTACGGAGATTACAGAAGGGATCTGTGGTCCCTAGTGTTGCCGGAACCCTCATGGGCTTCCCAGAGTACCCTAAATGCCCTGTTTATAAAGCGGACCAATTTGCGGGGCTAAATTGTGGAGCCCAGGGACCATGGTTATTAAAAGAGGCCTGTCCACGGCCTGTCAGTAGAAGCCTGGAAGAGGCAGGGTGCCCCCTTCTGGCCAATGTGTCTGCCAACCATATCAAATGGGGTTTTTGTCTCTCTTATTTTTTCATGAATGGCTTTGGTATTACCTTGTACCTTTTTTTGCATGTGTTTAAATTATTTTTAATTATCTTATTATTGCAAGGCCGAAATTTGGTCCCAACTTAAAACTTTGCGTATAAGGAGGAAAATTGGACTTACTTCCAGAAATGCCACAATCGTTCGAATCCAAGCCTAGAAAGTCCCATCGGGCCGAAAACTTGGTCAATTTTATTTTGGAGGATGGCTGTACTGATTTTTTTTTTTTTTTTTTTTTAGCGTGAACACCCATTATTTCCTCGTCCTCCGCTCTCTCTCTCTCTCTCTCTCTCTCTCTCTCTCTCTCTCTCTCTCTCTCTCTCTCTCTGAGATAAGAGGATCTTACTGCTTCTTTTTATGAATTTTTAAGTTATTTTGGAAGGAGTGCGGGAATTGAATGGAATCTTCCTGATATGTATAGTGAAGGGGCTATATAATCGAATGGTTGTGTTGTAAGCCCATGTCTCCTGAGAGGTAGTAATCTAGTAGGACAATTTTCTGATTTTGTTTGTTTTTTCATCTTCATCTCAGTCCCCCTTTGTTCAGGTATAAAGGTTATTTTCAAGTCTGATGTACAATACATATTTCTGTTGATTCATGTTTTTGTGTTTAGAATCGAAATTAAGCTAATACCAACATGATGCCTAGTATTAATGATAATAATAACAACAATCAAATTTTTTACAATAATAAGAGCATTGAAAATAATTTAAAGAATATTTGTGTTTGGAAGAGAAAACAGTGTTGTGCACGGGATAACGAATAAGCAAAAAAGCCATCACAGTTGAAGTAACAAAAATAAATAAAAAAGAGCAAAAACTGTCCAGAGAATCCAACGACAAAGGAACCAGAGAACAGGAAAGATAAAGGCGCCCACAGTAACTCCATAAAAAATAGTTTTAAAGACGGACGTTTGTTAAAACTCGAGGCTACAAACAGAGAAGGCTGAGGAGCCAAACTTTGTTCGGGGCATTTTCCTTTTGACAGAGGATTATTATTATTAATATTATTAATAAAATAGTTTAACCAGACCACTGAGCTGATTAACAGCTCTCATAGGGCTGGCCCGTAGGATTAAAATGAAATGGAGTACCAGGTCTAAGCCATGGGCTAAACACTGGGACCAAATGATGAATGAATAATGAAATTTAAAAAATATGCAAAAAGGCATATACTTCCACATTCGAACACATGCACACATTAAATATATTTACTCAAGTTTCATCTGTACAGTTAAAAAAATAAATAAAAGTGAGTGATGATAAAATTTTGAGTAACTTAAAATTTGTAAAGATTAGGATATTTGTGTAATTAAAATCCACAATTATATAGTAAAAATACACTACTATGTTTATTTTACATAGTAATGTATGTACTATATAGTTGTGGATTTTTATTACACAATTGTTTTTTCACGAAATTGTGAATCTCTTAGCAGCCATTAGGATATTTTTTATATAGTTGCCCCGTGGGGTTTTGTATTTTCAGAAATTAATTTTTATACTTTATCAATTAATTTACATTTCCTCATGATTATCAAAATTGAGTCAATTGAAAATGTTGCAAACTCTGATAAAACTTCACCAACTGATCCATTTCCATAAGTTGATAACCGATATTGGATGTATTTTGGGCATTCGCATAACGCGTGTTTAAGTTATTATCACTTTGTGTTCTGAACATTCGGGAGCTGGTTCATGTGGGCTGCTCGTTAAGTGTCCATGTGTCAGACGAGTATGGCCTATATAGAGACGTGTTAGAATTACTTGCGCATGTCTTTCTCTTTGGTATGATGAACTTCATTTTATAACTCCAGGTTTTATTTGCTTCAGCTTATTATTTTCAGGTTCTTCATTCCATTTATTTTGCCATTTGTTTATAACGCCTGCTTTTCTATGTGTTATATAATCGTTAACTGGGATATTTACATTGGATCGTATCAAATTGGCTGCTTCTTTAGCTGCTTTATCAGCTTTTTCATTTCCCTTCATCCATATATGGGCAGGGATCCAACATATTTCTATATTTTTCTCATTATTATATAACTTATGGAGTAATCACTTTATTTGTTGTACAATGTTATTTTTTGGTCTGTAACTCTGAATGGCTTCGATGGCACTTCTAGTTGCTAAAAATTGCAAAATTACTACATGAGGTATCTTTAATTATTTTTATGGCTGATGCTGTTGCGCATAACTCAGCTGTAAATATCGCGGCATTATCAGGTAGAGAGAATTTTGTCTTGGGTATTGCAGCATATCCCAGTCCGTACTCTGACTTAGATCCGTCTGTGTATATTGCGTAATCTGGACCTTTTCGGTTTATATGCTCTATTGTATGTTGTCTATGGTGTTCTGGGGTATATGAGTAAGTTTCTGATAAACATTTTAAGTGTGTGCAAATTCTTATTCTATTCATAGTCCAAGGAGGAGGAGGTAATTTATCTATTGAAGGCAACTGCACATTTATATTCAACGACTCAAATAGTCTTCTAGCTCTAAGAGGGAAAGGTGGCAAGCGATTGCCTATAAATACATCTCTTAATTCAAATAATTTTCTTGTTGGAGAATCACTTGTCTGAATTCCCAAGACACTCCTAATTGTTACAAACTCTCAGTGGAGAGACAGTGGTAGTTCACCACATTCAACTTGTAAAGATGAGGTTGGTGATGATCTAAAGGCTCTTGGAACATATTCTAAGGCCTCCGTTATAAACTGGGTGTAACGTTTTCAGCGTTGCGTCTGATGCTGAGCCATAAATTTCGCTTCTATAGTCAATGATAGACAAACTGATGCTTCATACAGTAAAGCTCCCCAATAGTGTTTTATAGTTTTTTAATTAAATTTAATGCTCTTTTAGATTTAGATTTCATGTATGTTATGTTGGCTTTCCAGTTCAAATGAGTATCAAATACTAAACCCAAACATTTTGCTGTTTGGATAATTGGTGTGCTATGGTTTTTGATTTTTAAATCTATTTCTTCACCTTTTATCCACTTTTTATTTTTATAAAACATTGCTGCTCGAGTCTTTTTTATGGATAATTTAAAGTCTACAGATGAGAACCATCTTCATATGCTCCCTGGAGGAGCTCGTGTTAGACGATTGGCCCTTAGGTTTCCTCCCTTTATTTTATACCAGGTTTGTTGATGACACTTTCCTGTTCTTCAAACAGGATCATCATCCCGACTTCTTCCTCGAATCCGTCAATGCCCAACACTCCAACATCAGGTTTACGCTCGAGAGGGAGTCCAACCATCAGCTTTCCTTCCTGGACGTCCTTCTTACAAGGCAAAATGATGTTTTTAACACTACTGTTTTCAGAAAACGAGCTTTTACCGGATTGGGCTCAGATTTTATATAGCTTATGCTACTTTAATTTTAAACTTAATTGTTTATACATTATTCCCCAGAGCTTTACGGCTTACTTCTAACAGGGACATGTTTCACAAGGTATATATTCTTAGCAAACTATTGTAAAAAACAACTGTTTTCCTGCTAATTTTGTCAGTAAGATTTGCGGAAAATTACTAAACAATTCTTCTCCCTGCCAGTAAAATATCCTACTGTACCAAAGCTGGAATTTTATGCAGCTTCTCCTATGTCTGTGATAGTTCTTTTAAAAGAAAATTCACTCGGGTAATACAAGATCATTTTCCTGCTGTAAAAGTTAACCTGATTCCGAAAAATCCCTTAACCATCCGCTCCCTGTTTCAGTTCAAGGATCGTCTATGCCCTTTCATATCCTCTTGTCTTCTTCGTTTTTAACGTGCTTTTTTTCCCATTTTTATATGGGGTGTGGCATATAAATATACTTGCCCCAGGTGTAACTCGAGGATTCATGTGGGATCTACACGGAGGCTCCTGAAGGTGCAGACTGCCATAGCAGGGTCAGTTTCAGACAGGCAAGATCGGAACATTCCAATATAAGAACTCAACCTAAAATCTGTAAAACATACATTATTTTCAAAGATTTTAAAATCATCGGACATACACCCCATGTTAGAGTCCTTATTGATCAAACAACAGGTTCCCCCATTAAACATGCAGTCAACAGCCACTCCCCTTTTCTTGTCTTTTCTTAATTTTTTAATTTTTTAGTTTCCTTCCATTTATGTCTCTTTTACTCTGGTGGAAGGTTGGTCCAATAGTATGTGAATTTTAATATATCTTGATTTTTTAAATGTATAATTTTAAGTGTAAAAAAAATTATTTGAGTTTTATGCTAATTATGTGATGTTTTTTGTTATCTATTTTAGAGCCCTTGAAGATGTAATTACTGTATATATGAAAATTACGAAACGTCGGTATTACGATCTCGCCTCTCGAGATCGACAGGTTCTTTAAAATAAACAAGCAATTGGGCTGTAATGACTGACGAGAGGTGACAAACAAAGGAGAGAGGAGCAGAACAAATACAAAAAAAAATTACCTTAAAATTAATTTATTTACAGTAAGCTATGTACATATTTACAGTCGAGTCAGGTTCAATTTAATTTAAAATAAAACAATGAAATGAACATTACCACAAATGAATTAAACTCTTAGCAGTATAAATAATATGATACCAAGGCGGTATAACAAAAAGAGCAGCATAAATACAAAATGAAGCAGCACAAGGAAACGTTATTAGCAGACGAACTCAATAGAGCCATCGAAACAGCCCCAAGCTGCTTGACAGAACACTGCAGGACAAATCTCCGACAGAGTCGAAACGACAACCACCTCGTCCTCAAGCACAGTGCGATCCTCCTCCAGTACCAACGACCGACAGAGCCGACGGCAACCATCTCGTCCTCCAAAACGTACTGACGTCCTCCTCCATCTACGACGACCATGACAGAGCCGACACGGCAACCATCTCGTCCTCAAGAAACTCTCTGCTGCTAGGACCTGACTCGCAGGTACGGATACCCGCAGCTGCTACTCCAACTGGCTTGCTGCTACTCTGGACCCTATTCGTTGCTGCTACGAACCTGACTCGCAAAGTCGCAGGTATGGATACCTGCTGCTGCCCTTGACCATCGGTCGTTCTGTCCTCCAGAACCTGGCTCGTTGCTGCTACTCCAGCTGGCTCGCTGCTACCCTCAATCTGACTCGTTCTGCCCTCCAGAACCTGACTGACGAAGTCTGACGCCATCCATCAGACGTCAACTCGCCAGCAAGAAAAACAAAGAAAACAAAGGAGGCAACAATCCACCAAGGGAACAATCGGCAAGCGATTGTTCCTAACAGTCGGAAAATAACTATGTACAAGAAAGGCGAATCTTAATTATCCATCTGCATACGTGTTGTATATAAATACAGTTTAAGCCCTCATTACGAATTATATATATATATATATATATAAGATATATATATATTATATATATATATATATATATATGGTTATACACACACACACACACACATATATATATATATATATATACATACATATATACACACACACATCTACACACACATATATATATATATATATATATATATATCTACATTGTGTGTGTGTGTGTGTGTGTGTGTGTGTGTAGCTATTCTCAACAACTCCTTCGAAGAAATGAATAATTGTTGATATATTTCTATAATTAATATATATATATATATATATATATATAATGTGTATATATAATATATTATAGATATATATAGTCAACAACTCTGCATACCGGTGTATAGATAATTCGGAATAGCTACATATATAACACGTATACGATGGTCAATTAAGATTCGCCTTTCTTTTACATAGTTATTTCCCGACGTCTCGTAATTTTCATATATAATTACATCTTCAAGGGCTTTAAAATAGGTTTTAAAAAATCACATAATTAGCATAAAACCCCAAAAAATTTGTTTTACACTTAAAATTATACATTTAAAAAATCAAGATATATTAAATTTCACATACTATTCTAAAATCCAAACTTTGAAAATCAATAGGCCTACAAGATCCACATGGCCATGCTGACCTTACCCTACCTTGCTGCACTTGCAAGTGATTGCCTTTAGGCATTTTTTCATACATATTCCTATGCAAAACTATGAAGCCATATCGTGGAACTGGAACAAACTTGAGGTTACATAATATGAGGATGACTGCACAGATTTTTAAATCAACTCCCCCCTCCCCCCCGTTTTCATATTTCTTAATTATCTCCGCCTAACAAGTTGTTTGGGCACCCTTTTAAACAAACCTGAAACTATACCAGACATACACGTCCAAGCATACATGCACGGTGGTCTAAATCATATCCACCATAATTGGAAAAATAAAGCTATCACTTCGTAATGTTTTCAGAATATGAAAAGGTTTCCAAGATTTAAAGCCTACATCTGCACTGACCTACTGCAACAACAGTAGATTACATCTCAAACCTTGGCCGAAAAATTTGAAATGGATGTATATATATATATATATATATATATATATATATATATATATATATATATATATATATATATGTATATATATATATATATATATATATATATAATATATATATATATATATATATATATATATATATATATATATATATATATATATATATATATATATATATATACATATATATATATATTTATGTATATATATATATATATATATATATATATATATATATATATATATATATATATATATATATATATATATATATATATATATAGCTACGTCCATTTCAGATTTTTCGGCTGCAAGGTTTTTGAGATGTAATCTACTGTTGTTGCAGTAGGTCAGTGCCCATGGATATCTTGTAGGCCTATTGGATTTTCGTGCGTTTGGATTTTAGAACTCATCTGGATCAGCTCAAGATATTTCTTTGTAAGCTTGTGGACTTTGTGTCTCTTTTGCAGTATAGGATGTTTTTCATTCGAACTGATATTAATTTTCCATATACTTGTACCATACTGTATTTTGTTCTTAGTAAAAGTTCTATGTACATTCGCATATGTTATGCCTCTAATGTCCTTACGTTGTCCATGGAAACTTTCGTATTTTAAAATTAGGGTTAGTTTGTTTTGTTAAAAATCAAACTTTTTTTGCGATGGCTTGTTTTCTCACTGGCATGCAACTATTAAAAAAGTGCACAAAAAATGTTGCCAGGTTGTTAGGAATGTTGTTGGAAAAAATAAGTTATGAATTGCACCCGTTAACCTTGTCATTATATTCCTGTATCAGTTGTCAGTATATATAAAAAAACATATTGTTTTAGAAATCAAAGTGAATCAATACATTGTGATTATTTACTGCTACGCGATGTTCCAACTGCAACAAATTCATTGCCTTTCTCCCTAAAAGATCAAAGAACTTTTTAATCCCTTTGATGGCAGCATAAAAATATTTTTTATTATATTAGGTTACATATATACAGAGTGTCAGGTTATATATATATATATATATGTGTGTGTGTGTGTGTGTGTGTGTGTGTGTATGTGTGTGTATGTATATTTGGAGAAGAATGAATCTGTGTAGAAACATCCTAGCTTTAAATCATCACAATGTATTCATTACTTAATTTCTAAAACAATACGTTTCTATATATTCTGATAACTGCTATACACACACACACACCGTGAAGGAGGTATTGCCGTCAGTGCACTTCATGCACGGTGCACTGTAGGCGTTATTTGTTCTTTTACAGCCTGCTCTTTGGCCTCAGTTGCAACCCCCTTTCGTTCCTTTTACCCAATTTCCTTTCATATTATTTTTCTTTCATCTTACTTTCCACCCGCTCCTAACAACTGATTCATCGTGCAACTGCGATGTTTTCCTCCTGTTACGCCTTTCATACCTTCTTACTGTCAATTTCCGTTTCAGCGCTGAATGACCTCATAGGTCCTAGTGCTTGGCCTTTGGTCTAAATTCTGTATTCAGTTCAACACACACAAACACACAACTCGAATTCCTAATATTTTTGGAAGCAGTATTCACCCACATCCTTTGAGAAGCTGAATAGAAAATGAAGCAAACATATTATCCCAGTCTTCAACTAGGATGTAGAGAAGTGGGTTTAGATGGGATCCATTATGATACCAGTCTCGGTTGTGGACCCCTTGTTGAAAGACGTCTTTCAAATGGCAGATGAGCCTTTTCTTATGAAGGCATGGGCAACCACAGTTTTTACTCCTGTGGAAGGCTAAGAAAATTAAATAATATTACCGTCGCTTTGCGTGATGCGAAAGTCACCAAATGGCTGGGGTCATATGGTTTGGCACCTTATATCCTGTTCTGGTATTTCAGAAATTACGAATAATCAGAAAATGATATATCAGATCTTTGGTTATGCACACGTTCAGGTAATGCGCAGAAAATGAAGAAACGTATGACAGTTGAATTTTTCAAGAGGAGTAAGATGGTTGATTTGACATTTAGTGAGAGAAAAGTGCACAGGCACTGTGTACATGATTGCTTCTTGCATAGTTGAAAGATGCAGAGTTAGGAAGGTGATAACGCCTAAAGTGTCAGGAAGTCTCTAGAGATGGTGTAAAGGAGTAGTGTTACTTTCAGAACTGTCTAGATGTAGGGTGACAGGAAAAATGTGCATTAGTAAGTGTATACGGTCCAGGGATGGAATAGAATAGTGAAAAAGACTTCCTTTGACAGTCGGAATTTGCTCGTGACTGTGTTTGGAGAATATAAATGGTAGCTATACTTTGTGATTTAAGCGCAATGGTAGGTGAAAAGAGATGCTATTGTTGGTAGGAATGAAGTTTGTAGAGTAATTGAGAAAGGAGAGATTCTTGTGGAAGTGTACCAGGAAAGGCAATTATTGGAAATACAGTTTCTTAAAGAAGGATGTTCATAGTACAGCTTGAGGAAGAGAAAAGCTGCGGGAAATTAGCTTGATAGATTGTGTTAGTACAGATTAAATGGGAGAGCAAGTTGATGTTTGTAATGTTGCAGAAGAGAGTTGCTGGAGTGTATATATGATCATTATTAGCCTAGTTTGAAACCAAGTCAAACTAGGTAACAAATGGGGGAAGAAGGGGTGAAAAGGTGTCCGTAAATGTCATAAGGAAAAACTAGTGGGAAGAGAATGAAGTGAGAAGAGCGTATAGGGAGAAATTAGATGAATTATTGGCTAGGGCTAAAGCCGTTCATATAATGCTGAGGATGGTTCTTTGTCAACTCTTAAAAATGTATTTGAATGCAACCCATGTAAAGATGAGCTGGGGTAGACTTCCGTCCTTCTCTGTGGATTTGTGGGGTCAGGTATCCTCACTCGAACCTAGCATTTATGGGTTCAGTAACGGTAGAATATATAATATAGTATATATATATATATATATATATATATATATATTTGTATATATATATATGTATATACACATATAGAATTTATGTGTATATACATATACATAGAATATATATATATATATATATATATATATATATATATATATATATATATATAAAGAAAGAGAGAGAGAGAGAGAGAGAGAGAGAGAGAGAGAGAGAGATGGGCCTATATATCAGCTAAAAAATAAGTAACTCTAAGAGGGTTTTGTTTCAGCTGTGGTAAAATCTGTGTATTCAACAGAAATTTGTTTGCATGTGTGGAATAAATTTATATTGCCCTTCGTGACATTATGTGATAAGGTAACCTCAATCTAGTGTAGGGTCGGGGGTGGGATGGTGTGTTTGAATACCACCTCCGGAGGCTGAGCTGCTTCACTGAATTTTCCATGTGAGCCTAATAAGGCCAAGGCACGGGAATCGTCAGGAAGTGAGGATAAAAATGAGCTTTGCAGGTCGTTATCAGTTTCACTGATCATTGTGATAAAGGGGACGGACCGAAAACAGTACCTTGCGGGACACGTGATATGACGTGGACTGTGTTGGATAATGCTGCATATGCCAATACTTAAGCGTTCAGTGTGAAAGGAAATTGTTGCCAGGCTCCTACATTTCCCCTATCCTCTTTTCTTTGAGTTTGCTGAAGAGTATGAACTGATTAGCCTTTTCGAAAACCTTGTGAATCAAGACAAGTAGCGTCAGTGTCACGGATTATTGTTTAATTGATTAGCTTTGGCACTGCGGATCTCTCATAAGCAAAGTCATGTTGGCTGGATGGGAGGAGATCGTTGTCGATTTGATATTTGACGATTGCTTTTCTCGTTATTTTTTCCAAGATCTTTACAAAGTGGGATATTAGTTGTACAAGTCGGTATAATTCGAGAGAAAATTTAGGCTGTTTAGCTTCAGTGCTGGGTAAGTGATAACGTACTTGGAGATTTTGCAGTGCCGTTATATTTTTGTGATTCTTGCCACAGTAGATAATAGATGGGGTCCTCAGTTCACACTTTTTGGTCCGGCTGTTAATGATATCAGTGTCGGTGTCCTTGTCAGTCATTTCTTCCGTGAAGTCATTATTTTACCGTGTCGGGAGATTGTTGCCGCTTAGTTTGAAAAATGTGGAATACTTTGTCTTTCTGATACGGGTGATCACTGCCCTGGTTTCAGATACGGGTGATTACTGCCCTTGTTTCTGATACGGGTGATTATTGCCCTTGTGTCAGATACGGGTGGTTACTGCCCTTATTTCTGATTCGGGTGATTACTGCCCTTATTTCTGATACGGGTGATTACTGCCCTTGTTTCTGATAAGGGTGATTACTGCCCTTGTTTCTGATACTGGTGATTACTGCCCTTGTTTCTGATACGGGTGATTACTGCCCTTGTTTCTGATACGGGTGATTACTGCCCTTGTACGAGGTCCACGTCTGCTCTTCACGGTGTGAGGTTTGCGTGCATAAACGAAGAGTACGGAAATTTTACAGTAACTAATACTTTTTCAATATTTCCTGGCTATTAGAAAGCAGTAATGATTCTAATCAGCGATTCTCACAGATGGCAAAAGCATCGATTGATATATAGTTATATAGTGGAGGAATCTAACAAGTTATAATTTAATGATTTTCAGATTAATGATCGTCAGAGGCGTATTTTGCATATTCAATAGCCAAAACACACTTTCACGTATCACAAATGGAGTGTTTGGCAGAAATATGGGCTTTTGAACATGTAAAAAATTACTTGTATAATCGTAAATGATTTGCGGCGAAACACTACATTGGACGAGGGCCAAAACCTCCTTTCCATATGTATTGTAAAGCTAAAAGTCCCTCAGGATGGTTAGCACAATGGCTTAGAAAGACGTCGTTATCAAAGGGATGCAAGTGCCCAGAAACCCCTTCGGGAGTCTTAGTGTTTACTGAGAAACTTTTTTACTCGAAATTGTTTGAGTTTCGTCTACCTATTTCCCCTTGGCTTTTGTAGGATGATTATCACACTCGCTGTCTACTGAACAAATGCCGAGGTAGTCATATGTTCTGTTTGGTTAATTAGGAATAAATATTTTTGTAAAGAGGTGATGGTATTTATCTCTAAGTTTTTAACCTTTTAAGCTGAAAGACCATTAATTTTGTATTATAAAAGAAATGCTGTATATATATATATATATATATATATATGTATTTATATATATATATGCTTATATATATATACAGTATATATTATATATATATATATATATATATATATGTATTTATATAGGTTATATAGATATACAGTATATATACAGTATATATATATATATATATATATATAATATATATATATAGCCTATATAAATACATATATATATATATATATATATATATATATATATATATATATATATATATATATATATATATATATATACAGAGAGAGAAGAGAGAGAGAGAGAGAGAGAGAGATGCATTAGGACCTACCACGTCTAATTAGTCTTAAGGAATGAATTATGTTGTTATGGGACTTTTATTAATCCATTTCTTTGGTGAGACAATTTTTACAATCTGTTCTGTCAAAGTGCTAAGTTCTGCTTGTCAGTGCAGAATGAGAAGTCTGTAGTTTTTGCGTACAACTAGGCATAGATATTCAGTTTGTAAGGATAATCCTTCTGTTACTGAAAATTCTGTTTTTAGTGTAATTACTGTTAAGTCGTCGGAGTAAGTATTGATTTATCTCTTAAATGCTGAAATCTTGACAGGATTTCTTTTCCAATAACTACTTGGTTAACTTTTTGAGCTCTCTCTTTGACAACTTTATATCTTCCGCATAGAAAAACGCTTATTTAAATCATTTTAATGTTATCTGTCACTCGTATGGGTTAAGGGTTTTTTATTTGAGTATTCAGTGTTTCCGACTACATAATTAGGGTTATATACTGTCGATGTGGGTGCAACTACGTAGTCCAGCGTAAATGACCGGTACTATCCGTGAAACTTCATCGTTTGTGAAAATTTGGCTCCTCCCAGACTGCTTACGTTTGCTCACGTTATAGAAAATTCCGTTTTCCGACACTCTCTTCCAGTTCTTTTTTCTCCTTGTCACTCCTCTCTTCAAATTTAACCGCTCTTGTGAAAAATGTAAATGATTTCAGCAAGGGAGAAATTTATGGAAATATTTATCTGTGATAGCCGTATCATTATTCTCTCTCTCTTCTGCAAACTATTGTATTGCCAGTGGATGCGTGCTGCTCCTCATTAAACTTCATTATTTTTTGGTTTATAGAAACTGGAACAGATGGTTATTCTCATTAAAAGTTCGCTAAAGGAGAACGTATTAGTTTATAGACTTGACCTCTGATCAAATATCAGTAAAGCATTTAAAAGACTTAATTTTCAGAAGTTTACACTCTCATTGCAACTTTCAAATTGGCTGACCTACGTCTTTATTGAGAGCCGAAATGTTGACCTGAATCCAGACGCCCCATGCAGGAATTCTTAACCGGTCAATGAAATTTGTAAAATTGTTAATAAGAGTATTTCAGGTCGACCCACTTTCATATATACTGTACATGCTAACTTTCCGGCACCATTCTTACGTGTCTCGAAGAATTAGTTTTTCGTACAGTTGCTGTTCATGGGATTTCCATGCTCATTTGTAACTTTTTATTATACTAATCATTGGCAACGTATGGAATTCTGACCTGAAATTTTCTCAGCTTAGCATCCTTACTGTATCTCAGGTGCCATTATTGTTGTTGTTGTTATTCAGTTAATGTACCCTTGCCTTCATAAATGTCGGAATGATAGTGTACTGGTAATGAATTGCATAGTTAGACTTGACGTCAGACAAAAAAAAGAATCTTCATTCTGCGTACGTCTATATAAGGGCCCAGTGGCGATTGAAGCCGAACCAGGTCTGGATTACTTGTAGACTATCATTCCTGTGGATGTTTGGTGCTGCCCTAAAACCAGGACGAGTTATCTTCATTCTGTATACTTTATGTAGACCAACGATAAGAGAAACTTACCCGGCTGGATTCCCTTTAGGCTGGGATTCAATTAATGCGTTCGCGGTGCCTTTGCGGTATACGCTTGCAGTCTGCGTTTGCGGCAGCTTAGGCTTAAAAACGAACGACTCGGTTTCCATATTAGTCCATGCAAATTAGGAAAAGGAAACGAAAAATTTTATAATAAGCTGGAAATTTATAAATGAATTCTTTAGACGCTTAGAAATAACATATCAAAAGTTCCCATTAATCGACCCTGAGCTTCGTCTGCCATCATGGAAAATGGACGCCAAATTTAAGTTTTTCGCTGTTTCCGTGAAAATGGTTGGTCTGACGAAAAAACCTGTTGAATACATAATTAAAGAATATTTAATATTCTGCAAAACATATTCTATGCATATTTTCGCTGTGAATGATCATTTTAATGATATTCACAATTTTTTTACCCTTATTCAATTCTGTGCTGATCCTGACATGATTTAATCACTTCCATTTTGTTGTATCACTAATTTTGGCCTATTTTTTTGTTTTTACACATTTGGTACTTTATTATAAGGTTAATTTATATCTCTTTTATTTCAGAATATAGTTTAATAACGGAGGGAATCATAGAACAAAATAGTTTATGCCCACTTTGTGAAGACAGCTTAATAGATAGAAAGTGAAACTGTTATATTTAAAGGAGCATTTTAACGCATTCAAGCAAAAGCAGAAAGAGGAGATGATGAATGGCACGAGTGGGCTAATTTATCAGCTGTACATATGCATGTTAAGTGCAGAAAAGTCTATATTAGAGAAGAGAGTATTACAGCTGCTGATAGAAAAGACTCAACTAACCAACATAAAAAAGGGTCGCTTATTAAACAGAAACTAAGATCAAAACAAAGTGAATTTGATTTCAAGAAAAACTGATTATCTTGCTTTGAAATTTGTTGTGAAAAAACAGAAAAGAAGAAACTTTTCAATAGACGGCAGGTAGTTAGTGAAGTGATGACCTTGGACTTTAGAAAAAATATGGTGGATAAAGCTAACGACCGTAATGATGATTGGGACAAAAAATTAAAAGCTGTGGTAGCTGGTGTTCAGTGTTTGGTTGCAGAACATGTTGGGGTATGTTTTTCTCAGTGAAGAAGCAGCAGTTAAATCAGTCGGGCAAACGTGGACGACTTGAGGATGAAGATATACAGTAGTAACTGGTGTGGAGGAAGTTTGTTCCTACATGGAAGATAGTGAAGACTGTCAGTTTACTGTGCAGGAATTGCTGGATGTGATGCATCAGAACCAGTCCTGCAAGATAAGTATAAAACCAAATTATAAGAAGAGTATGGAAGTGATATAATCATAATCACCCTCCAAAAAAAGACACTCATAGTATGTTTTTGCATTTCAGGACATAAATTGCCAACATGGTGTTCTTGGTAATAAAGACTGCAATGGTGAGGAAGAAGAGCGATTGAGGATTGTTAGAACTAAGAGCGATTATTATTAAAGAGGACGTCAAGTCAAAGGTGTAGGACTCCTGCAACTATCCATCTCCTGAAGGACTTTAATGATGTTGAAAACAATGTACCTGATTCTCTTCAGGTGTTATTACATGAATTAATTGAAAAAGGAGAAAAGGGAGACACCGACAACAAACACAGGTTATGTAGCCTACTGCCATTAGCTCATTGAGGCCTACAAGCAGTGTGCCCGAGGACTTTCGTCTTTCCTATTCTACTTGAAGTTGCTGTTTACGTACATAGGAAATTTGGATCCAGACTCCTGATGCATATTATGCATAAACTGGGGTTCTCTACAGGGTATAATGAAGCGCAGCTCTTTGAAGCTCCTTGCGTGAAGTCTGCCCCTACTACTATTCTGTCTTATAGTTTCATGCGGTTTGTTTTTGATAATGCGGATTTCGATGTGCATGCTATAGATGGATTTCGCACATTTCACAGCACGGGGGCATTGATTGTGTAGCACGAGCAGGCTCAATGGTTAAATCTGACGTAATTGAAAGACTGAAAAAAATGCCATCTGCTAAAGAAATTTCTTTGTGTTTGTCTATTGCAGTGAAACCCTTCATGAGTCATAGTGAAAGTGATCTGAAAAACATTGAAATTGAGGATCTGAGGAAATGTATCTCATTTCCTAGTGATAAACTTGTAACATCATCTTGTCATCTGTTATGGATGAGTGGCAAGTGGCTGAAATTTAAGGATTTTCCACGCTGGAATGGTTTTATCGAGGCTGTCACTAACAATGAGGACTTTGATACAACGTCCATTCGCTTCTTGCCCTTCCTTAATTTAAAAGCAACCTCTTCTGATGCAACAAAGGGTGTGTTACATTTTGCAGCTGACACAAGTAGAAACGCGAATAAGAGTGTGACATGTGTTACATTTGACCAACCATTATAGTGGAAGGCAGGAGAGATATTGTCTTCAACTGAAAATAGTTTGAATTTAAATAATGTTTTCTTGCGACTAGGTGGTTTCCATCTCTTAATGTCATTTATAGGTTCTGTTGGGTCATTTATGGGTTCTGTTGGGTACATTATGGCTGGTAGTGGATTAACAGAAGTGTGGGAGGCAGTTTATGCACCTAAATCTACTGAAAAAATACCAATATTTTATATTGCACTCTCAAAAATTTGATATATCTATAAAACTATCACTTGTAGAGAAGAAATGCATTGGTTTTTTAAATTTTTTTTTAGAGAATTTAATGTTCTTTAATTATGTATTTCACAGTAACTTTCGTCAGACCAACCGTTTTCACAAAAAAAGTGAAAAACTGAAAATTTGCGGCCATTTTCCAAGATGGCGGACGAAGCTCAGGGTGGATTGATGGGGACTTTTGATATCTTATTTCTAAGTGTCTAAAGAAGTCAGTTAATAATTTTCAGCTTATTATAAATTTTTTCATTTTGATAAGAATATGCCTAATATGACTGGACTAATGTCCAGTACAGCTGCGGTTGCATTCTCAGCATCTGCATCGGTATGGTGGCACAAATTGAATTACGACGGTCTTTATGAAAAAGATGAATTATCATCATCTTGCTGTTATATAAGGAGCTGCTTTCGATTTTTCATGAAGGTATTTCTAAGGGTGAGATATTTCTTTTTCTACTCGAATACCATAGTATATTAATAAAAACCCAAACAGGAAGCGCATAATTTAAGATGCAGTGTAAAACACACACGGATTTTATCTGTCTATTTATCTATATCTATATGTATTGTATGTAATTATATATATATATATATATATATATATATATATATATATATATATATATATATATATATATAGTATATGTGTGTGTGTATAATATAGATAGATAGAAGGAATAAAATGGGAAACAACCAGAGTAGTATTTCACACTTATGGGCCAAATTCTCGAGACGTTAAGTCTCATCTTCAGGGCTGTTAAATGTACAGAATTTACAGGCTCAGTAATAGTAACAATTTCAAGGTTAAACTAACAAAAAACATTAAATAGTCTAAATTAAAACAAAGTAAAAGTGAGAAGAATTCTCATTTTACTTTAAATTTTACTTCGTTTTAATGTAGTAGACTATTTAATGTTTTTCTTGTGAGTTTAACTCTTATAAGTGTTACTTTTAATGAGTCTGTTTATAATTTGTAAAATCTGTATACTTTATAGCCCTGAAGATGAGATTTAACATCTCGAAAATTTAGCCAATAAATGTGGAATGCTATTTTGGCTGTTTTCCACTTTATTCCTAACAAACCTTCGGCGTTCCAGATGCCCTAAATTTCTTATGTATATATACCATTATTTTATGATTATTATTAGTATTAAAAGTCAGAAGATGAACCCTGTTCATACGGAAAAAGCCCACCAAAGGGGCCACTGACTTGAAATTCAAGCTTCCAAAGAATATGGTGTTTATTCGAAAGAAGTAACAGAAGGTAATGGGAAATACAGAAAGAAGAGTTAAGTTATTATAAAAACAATTAAATTAACATAAATATATAAAAAATGTAAGTAAATTATTAAAATACAAGGAGAATTATTGTATTAGGGTAGAAATTCATTGCATCTTCGCTTGAACTTCTGAAGTTCCAATTGCACGACATCCTCTGGGAGGCTGTTCCACACTCCAACGGTGTGAGGAATAAAGGACGTCTGGAACTGAGAAGTTTGACAGCGGGGCACACTTACTTCATATCAGTGCTGCTGTTTAGCGAATCGGGGTGTTCTCGGAAGGAAAAGGGGATCAGGGATCAATTGTGAATGTGAAAGATCTCGTTAACATACAACTTATGAAAAACTGACAAACAAAGGACCAACCATCTATGGTCCAAGTCATAACTGCAAATATTAGGCAACTGAAACTTACCACCACGAACCACGCTATCTAAAGGAGATAAATCTCTGGTAGAAGCAGACATCAGCACCGGAGAACAGCATTCTAGTAAAGGAAGGACAAATGACCTAAAAAAGTTGCACTGATTTTATCATATATTAGCCCTTACGAACAATACCTAACTTTCGTGCTGCATTTGCTGAAACTTTCATTAGATGTTTCTCAAAAGTATGAGTCAAAAGTTGTGCTTAGAATAGTTAAAAGTTCAGACTCATTCAGTAGAGTCGCATCCATGTGAAGGGGAGGATGGGGTGGAAAATCTGTACGGGATCTATACTAGTCAACATATACATATATATTATATATATATACATGTATAATATATACACATATACATACATATATATATATGTATATATATATATATATATGTATATATATATATATATATATATTTTTTTTATAAATATTACTGCTGTTTGCCACTCGATGTATTTATGTGTAGGAATATTAGTCAGATTGACCTTGACATAGAACACCTCATGAATGAACTAGTAATTATTAATTGTATTAAACATAAACCATGTTGTAATTTAGTTAGAACATTAACCTATGTCGGTCACAGTCCAGAGATAGAATACCACAGAATGCGTCCTAGGCGCAGGCAAAACATCATGATTGTAGAGTTCAAAAAAACAAAAATGTACTATTAGAATTAGGAAGTAGGACCTCAATCCTCAGAGAGGTTTTCACTCCAATAATCTCTTTAGTAATGAAGAGTCTTAAGAGGCAAAACAAAGCTTGCCACCTTTCGCCCTAAAAGGGAGTGAAGCCCTCTTTGTCAAGGTTTAGTATTACTGGGTTCCGCCCTCAATGTATTTATGTAAATATTAGTCAGATTGAGCCAGTCACCTTCCTTGGGGCAATTCAAAATAACGATCACAGCAGAGACAGGCCGTGAACAGGAATAGGGACCGAGAGGGTGCCACTCAATAATCAGTAATGGTGGTCTTAAGCTTCTTTCCTTTACCCCTACGCATTCTTTTTGCTCCTAGTGTTTGGGGCGTCTATATTAGCCATTCACCTTTGCGGGAATGAGAGCTATGGGTCAGAGAGAGACAGGCCGTGAACGAGAGCCATGCCGTAAAGCGTCTGAACGGCGTCCTTTGTCCAACACCACTTGCCTTTATCCCCGTTGTATCAATGAAGAATTAAAGACTGTTAGTATCAAGACGAGTTCAAGCAAAACGACTCGACGCTAAAGTCCGATTGTTCAAGCCGTCGATTGACTAATAACTTTTCTGTATTTCCGTTTCCTTTGTTTCATCCTCCAGCCACCACTTACTGGATATGCTATTAGAGTCTAAGATCAAGCCAAATTATTATATTGTTTAGTGTTAGCCGAATTATCACAGTAAGTCACTCGACACACCCCGGGACATTTAATCAATGGCAAGCAAGTCAGATTTCCAATAAACAAAGCCACCTACTCAAAACACAACAGACACCTACACTGTGTCAACCTTACTCGCCCAGTTATGCCTAGCGTTCAACATGTTTGGAAGACAGCTGATTGGCCTTACCCTGTCGCCAAACCAAAGTCCTTCAAAGAAGGTGTGCCACTCCCATAATAATGGGGAGCTTAAAGACTTGAAGAAGAAGATTATATTGTTTGAAGTCACACGAATTATCAGCAGTAAGTCTCGGGGATTTAGCGTTTTTATCATAAGATCTTTATTTAATACCAGCTTGATGAGTATTCTTTGTTAGCAGACGTTAAAAGTTACCATGAACTGGCGACCTTTACCGTTAATTAACGTCTGTCTTTGAGGTTAATTCGTGGCGTCAAGTGACGGTTACGTGTATTCTTGGCATGCAGGGGCGTGAAACTTTACATAAATTAAACAATAACTTTTACAAGACACCCACGACACCCATATAATAATATATATATATATATATATATATATATATATATATATATATATATATATATATATATATATATATATATATATATATATATATATATATTTATACATATATATATGTTTGCGTGTGGTGATGATGATTATAGTAAAGTCGATTAAAATTATAATTTTGTTTGTATGCAGTAACAAGCGATATAGGATGTCCTTGCATCTGAAAAGAAATAAAATGCTCTAGTTAATACTGGATTTGCTCTGCCTTTGTTGTCAATGAATATTACTGCAGTTTAAGATTTACTTCTGATTACATCAACTATTTCTTTTTATTTGTATGGTGTTTACCTGAATAATACCATCCAGACCCATCCCATGATGTCAGCATGGCTCTTCCATGTGTTATTGACCACTGTTACATCCTTGTAGGGGGGCAATTTCCGATCATTTAGCCACTCTTGTTGGCGCACAAGTTCAATTAATGTTTGAGTTTCCATGACTGAGAATTGATGCTTTCCTCTACGTATTTTCCAAGGAGCAAAGCCCACGTGTATAGCAACAATTAAGCAAACGCTGGGATGTAGTGGCGCCATAGAAGTCCGTTAACGTGCGGTTGCATTTTCAGTCGCTACATAGATTGACGCTTACTGCAAACACATGATGTAAACGCTACGGCAAACGCAACCATGTTTATGGAAACAGCCGTGTATATTTTCATATGTCCTATTTTTGCTGCAAACGCAAACGCAACCGCGAACGAATTAGCGGAATCCTTGCCTTTGACTATCGTCCCGACCCCACGGACGTTGGGTGTAGTCCCGAAGCTTGAACTGTGAATCTTCATTGACTCTGCTTTATAGGGGTCAGTGTCGATTAACTCAATCTGCTGGCTGGGTTACCCGTAGTTTATCGGCCTTATCCTAAGGTGATGATGGTGGACGGCACACACACACACACACACACACATTAAATATTATTTGCATACACTTTTATATATATTATTATTATTATTATTATTATTATTATTATTATTATTATTATTATTATTATTATTATTATGTTGTTGAGAGAATGATGATGTATTTTTCAAAGATCTACCCTTTTATTTTCCTAATAAGTATATATAATTGTATTCCATTTTTTATGAATTTTTACCGTTAATGCGGTATAGAAATTCAAGAGACATTTAATTGATTGACTGTTGTAAAGTAGGAAGCTCTTTTGGAAATATACAAGATACAAATAATGCTATTTTTAAAGGAAGACGGCAAGTTACTTTTACCCATTTACATATATCCATTATTATTTAAATGTACAACCTAAGCGTCTTCATATGCTCAGAACCTGGAATTTTTAAATTGGAAGTTTTTGTACATAAAGGTCATCAGAGAGATATTGATGTTGATCATAAAGTTTATTTTTCCTTACTGTTTATGTATTTTAATTTGTGGTGTTGTATTTGCTAACTGTAATTATTTAAGTTGAGAATATGCAAACGACGCAGACTTTTTTGAAGCTCGGAACATGAAATTTATTTTGTTAATAAATTTTCACGTCGGAATATCTGTGCTATAATTCAATGCACATAACTGAATTCATAGCACTTACTGGTGCAAGAGACTCTTCAAGAAGAATTTAATGACAGGTGACTTACCATGGACACCTGTAGGGGCTGCTTGCGACACCATGAAAGCGGATAGGTTGTTGTTGGTTTTAAACTTTGATACTCTTTTTTTTTTTTTGAAAATATTTGAAGAACAAAAAATTGCTTTCATTCAAGATATTAGAATATAGGGAAACGGGTAACTATATGTTTATTGTCTTCTACCTCTTATGATTGTGCGGAAAGGTATTTTGTTAATCACGTTCAACACTATATGAGCGAACATACTCTGCCAAGACCACTCGGCGCTGTATAAATGGATTCGTATGCCAATGCACGAATGATAACTAGGCTAACGATTATTATTAAATTTGGTTTCTGAATCTACAGCCTCGTTTCACGTATTGGCAAGGGGAGAAAGGTTTTTATGGCGATTGATATCGTATTCGTCGATGCTAGCCAGCCATCACCATGACCCGTTCACCCTTTCATGCGATAGAACTTAGCTCACGCAGGGACTTGCAAGACAGTGAATAATACGATTTCCTCCCAACTCCGTTGGCGGGAAGATGAAATTGGTTCCTTTGTGAAATTGCAGGTTCAGTCGACCGTAGTTAACTCTCTCTCTCTCTCTCTCTCTCTCTCTCTCTCTCTCTCTCTCTCTCTCTCTCTCTACAATATCTGTTTGACGTATTTTCTGTAATAGAATATTATGAAGATTATGAAATGGATGTTTTAAAATGTCTTTCATTTACATTGAAAACTTTAGCCGAGTCAGTGATATAATTCAGTATGCATTACTTCATCGTAAATGTGAGTCCCAATATTCATGAATTTAATATCTTTATTATCTCACTGATTTTAACCGACATATATTGCTTTTGGAAAAATATGCTCGAGATTCCCCTCGGGCCAGGTTGCAATTCTTCGTAATGGAATTTAGCATTTTATTATTCCAAGTTCTGCTCTTTCTAATTGAATTACCCCAGATGGTAGAGCGTCGTGTGAAGGAGAGGCATCCATCCATCCTGGGGTACATTGAGTATGGTTTCGGTGGCAAGACCGACGCCTTTCACCTAGAATGTTTTTAACTGCTTTTTTTATGTAATTGGTCATTATTTAGCTAATGTAAACCAATATATAAAAATGTTACTCTACTCTTCTGACGTTACCTTTAGTGTTTTTTTTTTTTTTAATTCTGAGAGGAGTGAGAGCAGTAAAACTATTCCCAGTCCCGATGAGGACTTTTTGTTGTTTATCGTTTTGTCTTTCATAAAAAGTTAATGCAATTAACGTGGACTCCCAGTCCTTATACTTGCATATTCCAGGAAGATTTAGTTTTTGTTCGGCATACACCGTGGTAGCAAACCGGTCTAGTCTCAAAACAGAGGAAATTAGGTACTTATTTATTTAATGGTAACTTACTTTTTTTTTTATATCACACCAGATTATCTCAATTTTACGGTGAGGCTATTTTTTTAATAGTCATAATTTTCAGAGTTCTACCTACTGTACATAACTGAAGAATTTTCGCCAATACCCGCACAGTGATACCATCTTTAAGGGTAAATATCTTACCAGGCTCTTTAATGCCTTTTGTCCCAGTAAATTTACCTGCTGGAAGAGTGCTCAAGGTATCGTAAATCTGATTCTTGTTTACTTAAGGGGGATTTTATTAAAATACATTGAGAAGGCTTGTAATAGGGTGCAAGGCTATTTTCTTGAAATACACGAGGCTTCGGGAATTCTTAAAATCGAGTCCGATGCTAATTTCGAAAAAAATAATTTTTATTGCTGGAAATTAAAATTTATGTAGAGACTCGTAAAGTGTTCATTCTGTGAAGTTTTCCATGTTTTTCTGTATAACATCTTGCACATATTAATTTTGCATGTGTATGCATTTGTCCTAACTCACTTAAATGTGTGTTATGTTAACAGTTTATGGTGTACATGAATATATTGTTTTGAGAGAGAGAGAGAGAGAGAGAGAGAGAGAGAGGTAATTAGCATGAAGAGTAGTTACACCAACTCTAACCTTTGTTGTTACTCTTTTCTCTTTTTCATGTCCATCTCATAAGTGGAAATTTAAGTGCGATATCCTTAATAAGGATTGATAATCACAGATTGAATAAACTGATTACACTTTGCTCAAACTTTCAAGTGACGAAACTTTTAAGAAAACTGTCCCAGATGTTTGTAAGTGTTGGTGTTTTGTCGTTTTCGAATTCACAGTGTTTTGACGTTCATGTTTACGTTTTTCTGATTGTCTTTAGAGAGGGAGAAAAATACCCTTAATTTAACCTTTATTTCATGAGACCTCTTGTTTTTCCTGTAAAAGACCCGCTGTGGTAAGGAAATGTCAAATGACGAGTCTCTTGGAAATTGCTTAATTGTGTTCCTCCTGATGTTTCTTGAATAATACAGTGCCCTTCATCTGCCATGTCTTTTATGTGCATTAATTTGCAGCTGACTGCATTCCGTTGCTGTGTCCTTAATGGGATCGCCTTCCTCTCCTTTTTTTTATCAATATTTTGGGGGATTTGGACCAGGACGAGTAATTAAAGTACTTAAAGCTAACTTTGTATTTATGGTACTTATTCATGTGATCTTACAATGCTAAAATCTCCATTTTTGACATTTTTCGTGACCCACCTGTTCACATCTTGAACTTTGTCTTGCTCCAGGTTTCATCTCTTTAAGTTAACTACAGATCATTTTTGCAGCTCGAGAAGAGAAAAAAGATATGAGATGGTGGTCTCGTCAGCTCACCTTATAATAATAATAATAATGATAATAATAATAATAATAATAAACATATAATAATAATAATAATAATAATAATAATAATATATTTGGGTTGTATTTGCGCAGAGGGCAGCTGTCTGACCACATCCATATGTACTCTATCCCGTTTCACAGGCACCACAGGCCACAATCGGGCCTTCGGTATCACATGTCTGTGACTTTTCATCGTATTACACACATGACAATTTTTTACAAGTCTAGTTATGTCCTTACGCATGCTAACCCAAAAGAAGTGCTCACAGGCTCTTCTAAGAGATCTCTTTATGCCTACATGCCCAGCATAAGGGCTTACATGGATCACGTGCATGGCTTTCTCCATCAAAGCTCGAGGAAGGACGACTCGGGCTCGGATATCACTGGGCCTTTTCTCATGTCTACAAAACAAGACATCTTCTTCAGTGAAGGACACATCCTTCTGCAAATGCACAGAACTCGGGAACTCGATGCTCTCACCTCTCGCACAGGCCTTGATTTGGTTAATCCAGGCTTCAGAACCCTGACTCTCAGCCAACTCTCGCACACTCCAACCACAAAAATCAACCACACTTTCGTACTCTGGGCATTTATTCTGGACTCCCCCAGTCGGAGTTCCATCTGCATTCAACCCGCTCTCATCTCGGCCACTCCCACTTACCTGTGAGTGCCCACGAGGTTCCCGTTTTCTATGCTCTGCGCTCCCATCTGATCGACTGTCACTGTTAGCATTTGTCGTAACGTTGCTGGCACTAGCGCTGGCACCACCTGTGCCATCAATGTTACGAGATTTCTTTGTCATTCTTCCTTGCGCTTTGCAGCCTGTGTTGTTACTCCTGTGACGTTCCTGGAGAGAGCATCCACCACCCTATAACTTTTTCCAGGAATATGCTGTACTTTTATGATATCGAGCTCTAGAATTCGCTTGATCCAATGAGCTTGGCGATTAGCAATCTCGCTCTTCTTAAATAGGTACATTAACGGTCGGTGATCTGTGGAAATCTTTACTTTATGTCCCAGTAAAAAATAGCGGTGTTTCTCCGGCAACCATACGACTGCCAAAGCCTCTCGATCGAAGGTACTATAATTTCCCTCTGCCCCTTTTAATGCTTGTGATGCAAAGCAAATTGGTCTCTCATTACCTTCATCATCTATCTGAGATATTACCCCTCCAATCGCGATATCACTTGCGTCTGTGGTCACAATAAATGGCTGATCGAACCTTGGATAAGCCAAGAGTTAAATCGCTCACAGGGCGATCTTTTAAATTTCTGAAAAGCGTCTTGTTCCTTCTCACCCTGGAAATCAGTTCCTTCCTTAATGCATCTAACGGTCTCGCTATCTGCCCAAAGTTCTAATGAGTGCAGTAATACCCTCTTACGGGTCCGAGAGCTAACTACATCAACTAACTTATGTTTAGGCTGTGAAATTCTTTAATTGCTAAGACTTTATTGGCACAAGGCTTAAGGCCTTTGGAAGTTAGGATGTGCCCAAGAAGGTTCACTTTGGTCTGAAAAAAATTGGCATTTATCTGGGTTAATTTCATGCCATGGTGCCTTATGTCTTCTAAAGCCTCTAACATGCCTAGCCATATGTCTCTACTGCGGCACCAATTGCAATGATAACATCTAGTTATACAAAACTCCATTTGGCCTAATATCTGGAGCTAAAACTGACATCATTACTCGTGAAACATAAGCCGGAGCATTCTTTAATCCAAAGGGAAGGAAATTATATTAAAATAGCCAATTATTCACTTTACTCTCGTCATCTAAGGGAATTTGATGGTAGCCCAACTTGAGATCCAGTGTGTTGAAAAATTATCTTTCGTAATGACATTCAGTTGCCTATAATCAACACACAACCTGAGAGAGCCATCTTTCTTCTTAACTAGAATGATTGGAGAAGTCCAAGGAGATTCGCTTTCTTGAATAATACCCTGATCTTGCAATTGATATATTGTTTCATTGATTGCTTGTTTGTGACATGCAGGAGTTCTGTAAGGCTTTGTTCGAATAGGGGGATGATCTCCCATCTCTATTTTAAAAGGTAACTTATTAATTCTCCCCGGGGGCTCATTTCCAGTTGCTATCACATCTTGGTATTCCCTATGTCTCCTGCATAGCTGCGGTAATTTTAAGGCATTGCTTTGACAGCTGTTTGCAGTAGCCTTCAAAGCCATGGTTCACAGTGACCTTGACTCTGTGTAGTCAAGGCCAACACTGCGTTATCAGCTGTTACAAGGGTGCATACTACTAAATCACAGAGAGACTCACTACTTAATTCTAGCCTATTACTACTTACATAAATAAAAGGTACATTCGCCTTCCCATCTACGATAGTAGCCCACTTATTATGGGGACTAATATATACAAGTGTACCTTCTTTTAACTTTTGTGCTGGGATGACAGGAAGGGAATAAAGATGGGAGGGAGCAATTACCTCCCCTACCTCAGGGCTAGTGGGTACCACTACCGTGTTCCCCTTGGATGCCCGGGCCACCTTGACACACCGTCTCCTCTCACCCAAGATGGAAAGTTTTTGGTACTGCCCAGTTCCCACTGGCATCCACACTTCCTTTTCCCCTCCGTCGACCCCACAGAGAGCCACCTTGTACTCTGCACGAAGCCAGTTCCCAGAATAATCGGAATTCCTTCCATGTGAGTTGTCAGTACAGCATTGAATTTGTGAGTCAAGACTCATCCACCTAGGGAGATCTGTTGGTTTTCAGTTCGCTAGATCATTATCTGATGACCACTCGCAGTGTTTAACAAGAGACATCCCTTTGACGCCATAATAGCACCGGTCACCAAGCGTTCCTCGATCAAAGAAAAGCAAGCTCCACTGTTCAACAAGGCATGGTGTGTCCCTGTTCCAATTCCCACCTCAAGGTAACACACCCCTTGGGCAGAGGGAGCTCTCACTGGGAGTGGAAGATTCCCACCTACATGCTGGCTGGGGGTGGCACTACTCTCACTAGGCCCTCTTCTTCTTTTGCAGTCCCTGCCGCCACTGGCCCTTGGGGTGCCGGAGGGTGGATGTTCGCAGGTACACTTCTTCCTCCCCTTCCCCACCGCATTCCCCTACCTCACGAGGGAGGGGCACGCGCCATTTGACGTGATGTTTTTTGTACACTCGCTAACTAGACGGTCAGTGGCACTACATCTGAAACAATACTTTTGACCGTATGATAGACATTGGGCACACATGTTGCCCTTACTCCCGCACTGCCAACAGAGACCCCTGCCGTATCCACACCCCCCCCCCCACCTGGTCGCTTGGCACTGGGGCCAACTCCGCTCGAGTTGGTTGGGGCTGTCAGAACATGCCTTTGTGTCACGGACTGGTTGGCGGCGGCAACGATGGATGGGGGTGTCACGGACTGGTTGGCGGCGGCAACGATGGGTGGGGGGTAGGACAATGCCCTCCCCTCTGCTTGCAGCCATCTCTTTTTATCTAATGCCAACTGCGCTGAGTCAGTCATAGTCTCCAAGGGCTGCCCAGGGCCGATCAGCAGTGCAGCTACTGAGGCGGGGAGAGCCTTCACCAACGTCCGTTTGCAGAATCCCCCCGCTGTCCTCCTCTGTCTGCTTTGCACTGGGGCCAAACTTTCATAATCGGTCGGAATTCGGGCAATGTTTTTGGCGATACTCTCCCCCACATGTAATTCTGTACAATAGCTGGCCCACATTTCCCTTCTTGCATCCTTTTTTTAGGGCAAAGCTTTGGATAAGGGCTGCCGACCCAGTCATCTTCGCGGTGGTCTGTGCAATTCTTTGGGCATTGGTCCACCGCTGTTGACATTTTTGACACTGTTAATGAAGGCTTTGATCGACACGAAGCCCTCTCTGGGCCTTGAATTATCGAATTCGAGGATGGGCAATAATGGTACGGGAAGTTTCATCACTACACCGGCCGGTGCCAGAGGTTGCATTGCAATCCCCAATGGAGCGGAAGCGATCATTCCACTCCCACTACTACAGTTCATGTCAACGTAGAACCATTATTTGTACTACTACTGTTTGGAATTCCCGACGGTGTCCTACTGTTCGTTTCACTCGCATTCATCGGGTTCCTGCCACCTTGCCGTCTCCACTTCATGTGTGCCCTAAAAAAGGCTCTTTCATTTTCTTCGTGTATTTCGCTAATTTCCCCACTCCTTATCGGACTAACTTCTACTGCCCTACCGTCTCTCTTGTCTTCTCCATCACTGTCAGCCCTGTGAGGTCTCGTGCTTCTTGTATTATACACCATTGTGCTTCAAATTAATATCACTCCACAGTTATTGGATTAGGACAATCGCAGACCCACAGTTCACTATATTTACTATTAATTAGTGCTTCACAGCAGACCCCACACACCTGACACCAGACGATGACCCCAACCTCTCATGGGTCTACTTACTCTGGTCCGGCTGCAGTACTGTGGGTCATGCTTAAATAAATTTAACAATGATCTGTATTGACTAAAACTTACACAAGGGCCCAAGTATCTAAATAAACTAAAATCCACAGTAAACGTGAGTTAGAGGCTGAGGGGGAAACTGACGGAGGTAGCAAGGAGATGTGCGTCTTTCCCCTAACTTGAATGAAACCTCTCTGTCCTCTCAAGGGGACACCTTTGGGCATCTTCCTCCAGCCCTCTAGTACCTCACAGCCCCCTATTTCTTCTCTCCTGGATGTGATTGGCTCTGGCAATTCTCATTAGGCCTATCAGCCAATCGGTGCCAGGAAGGTGATGCTATATCTAACAAACTTTTGGGGGGTTTCTGGGGAGAAGATTTCTTCTATGTCTGAGAGAAGATGACTATTGGCCAGTCCTGTCATGGTGTCCTGTGACTTCATCAAGAGTCAGGGATTCTTACAGGGACAGAAGGGCTTTATATATATATATATATATATATATATATATATATATATATATATATATATATATATATATATATATATATATATATATGTATGTATGTATATACATACATACATACATACATACATATATATACATATTCATGTACATACCACAGGTAAGGCGAACTCTGCGTACATCACATTCTCATCCAAATCAAGGGCAGGAATACAGAAGCAGACGAAATAGTAACCATTTATTCTGACGTTTCATAATACATAATCACATCATCAAGGAGATCTACAGTAAAATACAATATATACAGTAATATAAATGAATTAAAAGAGCTATTTACAAAACTTTAAAAAGACGTAAAAAGTAAGTGAAGAAACTGATAAAAGCAGTGAAAAAACCCCTAATCTAACATTCTAGAGGCCAGGAACATACCAAGAATAAAACGCACAAAATTTCAGAGAAAGCAGAAAGTTATGACAAATGCAAGGTCACGGCAATTGCTTGATAGTTCTACGAGAGAACTTGTTATTTAGTGTTTCAAGAATATACAGTTCTTGTGGATTGTTTGTATAACTAATAATCTTAAAATCATCATAGCTGATTTCCGTTTTGCATATTGTGGCATGGTTGCATATATTAGAGGATTCTGGATAAGCCAATCGGCAACCAGTTCTATAACTTAACCCCCTTTGGGAATCGACCCTCACCCCGAGAAGTTGCCTGTTGGATCCAGTATATTTTTCCAGATGACATCAAAGGCGGTAGCCGATCCTTAAATCTGAAAAGAGAGCCGATACTTTTTGGGTTCTTTGGTATTAGTAAGATCGATGGCCCCAATATATTTATGGACGATTTTAATGAAATCCCTCCGAAAGTTGTCCTCATATAAGAAAGGAAAAGTTGCATATAATGGCAGTTTAGGCACATCAAAACACTTTGGCCTGTTGGAGAATTTTTTAGTTAGGAGTTTTTTGATGATCCTGTGAAAAACGTGAGTACGGAAACAATTATTGGTGAAGTATTGCTGTAAAACGACGATTTCTTGGTGAAAGAGGGCCCAGTCCGATGTAAGAGGTAAAGCACGATGTATTAAGATGTAAATAGTCTAGTTTAGAATTCATAAAAGCTATAAAAATTGAACCCCAGATCCGTAAAAGAGGTATTAAACTTGTCATTATCTCTAGTTACAAATATGTCGTAAAAAGCCAGCATGGAGTCGTATTCTATTTCTATGGTAAAAGTGATGTTATAATGATAGGAGTTAGAAAATTCTAGGAAGTGTTCAGCATCGTGGACTTGTTTAATGAAGTAAAAGTGTCATCAACATATCTGGCATAGAATAGGGGACGATAGGCCAAGGGGCTCTCATCGAGTTGTGCTCTTCCAGAGAGCACATAAAGATTTTGGCGAACGTAGGTCCGAGATGAGAACCCATGGCCATCTCCTGTATTTGTCTGAAAAGCACGCCATTAAAAATAAATGCCATGTCCAGCACGGCAGTTCTAAAAACATCTTAAAATGGGAGCGATTAAAATTATGATAAAATGAATCAGCTGCGGGAAAAAGTTTGTCCAAAATGATATCTGTGGCTTCTGTGACCGGTATATTGGAGAATAACAATCCACATCAAAGCTTGCCATGAAAAGGTCAGAATCTTGTGGTAGAATGTGTTGTTTAAACTGTTTAGAGTTAGCTATGGTATACTTGTTGTTGGTCAGGGCCTCCAAAAAGGGGAACAAGAAATTTGACCAACAAAAAATTTGGCAAGTTCAGATTTTTCATGCAGTGGTAGGTTTATAATTAAGCAAGCAAAATTGTTATCCAAAAGACAAAAGGAATTCTTCATCTGTAGATAAAAAATATTTGGAACAATTAAAAACGGTTTTGTTGTACCCATGAAATGTAGGTAAGTTAATTCCAAAGATTAAAAAATTTTTTATGCTGCCTTCTCTGTATAAAATCCTCTTTTGGAATTTTGTAAGGTCTACCCAAAATCCACAAACCCATTGTGCCCCTTCGCCCTATCTTGGCCTTCTACAGAACTCCAAATTTCAAATTAGCCAGATTTCTTGTTCCCTTTTTGGAGCCCCTGACTAGTAACAAG
>NC_089796.1:53853735-53881235 GCF_040412425.1 Macrobrachium rosenbergii
TGCAAGGTTGGCACTGGTAGCTGTGGCCTTGATGACCCCCCCCCTCTCTCAGGCAAATCTGGCTTCTCTTTTTCTCCCGAGTGTTTCGCCTCTCTCTCTCTCTCTCTCTCTCTCTCTCTCTCTCTCTCTCTCTCTCTCTCTCTCTCTCTCTCTCTCTCTCAGGCAAATCTGGCTTTCTTTTTCTCCCAAGTGGCAGCCTCTCTCTCTCTCTCTCTCTCTCCTCTCTCTCTCTCTCTCTCTCTCTCTCTCTCTCTCTCTCTCTCTCACATAAAGCTGTGTTCCTACATGAAAGTGTGTATAAATCAAACAAGTTTACAAAAGTTTAATATACGAGGTCTAACAACATGTCATATGGAAATGAAAATATGGAATGATATATAAAAAACCCACTAAATACACCCTGCAAAAGCAGAAATTAAACAGTTGCAAGAAAACATAATGTGTGGGGATCAATTCCCATCTCCCACCAAGTCACCTAACAGTTCCACATTATTCCCATGTCTATCCCCAAATAACTTTTCAAAATTTATTTCGTTACCAGTTGATTTTAGGTGGTTATATGCTATGACTGATTATGGTCCCCAGTGAGACATCTGTCAGGAAAAGAACCGTCTCCCATTAAAACCAGAACTCACTCAGTTCACATCAACACTGCATCAAAAATGTTAAAAGAATCACACAAAAAATAACCACTGAAAGTTAATCATTGTCTGTGTTAAAAACTTACCTTTCAGCAAAAGGGAATCCTGGTCCCAGAGTGTTCCAGCAAATCTCTCTGGCTTGGTTCCCCAAAACCAAATGTGTAACCTTTCACAAGAGCCATTCGGACTCAGCCACTTTTCACATTTCACAATATACAGACTAATGCACACTTCCTTTGACACACCTAGAATCCGACTATAACCGGACAAAGCTTCTAGAAGCTTTAGTACAGAACAGTGACGGAAACTTCCTCCCACCACACGTGTTGCTGGTGGTGCTTCTGTGTCCAAAGGTGACTTCTGATCAAGCCCAGGATACTGAATTTGCAGATGCCAAGGTCGCTCATACCTTCCACCTCCTGCAAGATTGCTGACTACCGTGAAACATCCTATGACACCGGCACGTGCACAAGTACACATGTACTCATTAAACAGAGCTCTGACCACCACCTTGTGTTGCCCCGACACAAATCATACTTCTTCAAATTCTAAGCGGACTCATGATTTTCCATCAACAACTGAGACTGAAACAACTGGACTTTCTCCTGATAATTATTAGGCAACGAACGAGAATGCGTAACACAACTGGTCATTGAATAGTTCCTGCAACTCAACACTGGTAATTTAATCGGTCGGTTACAAGCAGCTTCGACTTCAAACCATGATTATCCGTGTAGACATCCCTGGATTATATGTAATCAACGGATAGGTTTGCTTAAAAGCAAATGGGAATGTTACAGACTGCACAAAACAAAGCCACTAAACACTAACTCTATGAACTCCGTCATTGAATAGTTCCATAACATACGCTACCGGGGTCTATGTCAGGCAGGGCAGCCGATCAATCTCTTTCTAAAAAGTCCTTCTTTTAACACAAAAATGGAAAAAAGTAACGTTTTAATTGCTCCGCCACAGTCGGTAATACCACCACACCATGTTGATGTGTGTGCATAAAGATCTTTGCTGATGAATAATACACCTTCTTGCTGAGAACTACTGTACACACCGCAGACATTATCTTGCACCCTCCATCAAACAGCTGCGATCCCTCTCCAAACGGAAACGATGTTGAAGAGTTGTCGCAAATCTTTCGTTATATTGCAGCTTCTGCAAAAGATTGCTGAAGTCATTTCCATCGGCATCGCCATATAGTCATCGGGAACTGGTATAAAACTATATTTCATAGCAGTCACGTCCTATGTCAATTGAAACTCACATTCCCTTAAACTATATCCCGTAGAACAAACCCTTTATTGTCACAAATATATTTATTATGGACTAATGTACATCCGTCCTTATAATCATTAGCAATGATTGAAACTTGCTCTATTATATACATTTTATCTAGTCCCTCCAACATCACTACTGCATTATTATATGTACTGGGAAAAGGTTTATTATATAACTATGAAAGGTTCCTTGGCACTCGTTGGAATCTCAACGATTAACCCTCTGTGTGATAAATATACCCTTATTATTCCATAATATCTATATAAATCACTATCTGTGAAAATTATGTTCGATCCCCACTCGTAAGCCGCATTCTTCAAAGTAGACATGAACACCCCTAAAGGTAAAATATCTTAAGGAATAGGCCCTTCTAATGCTGTTATCACCGCTTTTACTTTGAGATTTGATTTCTGCTAGCAACGATTCTGTCTCTTTCTCAATATTTAAAACAGTCGTATGAACCGTAAACAGGGCTATTTTCAAATCCAGGTCACCTGTAACCCCCGAACAGTGAATGGTAACACAGTACGTATTTCTCAAATCCTCAAACCGCTCATGCAACTCTGCGTTACTACCACATAACTTCTCCCAAACTCTCCCCTAATCAGCTATTTTAGCTTCCAGTGCCTCAACCTACGTTAGGCTCTTAATTGCTACCCCACCAGTCACTGCTACAGCCATTGCTGTTGCCCCTATAGCTAAAGCCACCACCGCTTTTTTACACCTCCTACTTCTACCACACGAAAGCTTTGTACCATTTTGTTTTTTGTGTCTGGAACCAAGTAATTGTTTCTTTAATAGTGCCCTGAATTTTGTCAACTGTAACCCTAATCTCTGAGAACAAACATGTTAGCAGACTTGACAAATTATGTGTAAGCTCTGCCTTCTCTAGTGTCCTCACTAGCGATTCCACACTATTCATAGAACATTCCAATTCCGTTCTGGCCATGCAAGGTCTTCAGATTCTACACTCATCACAACGCGATTGTCGTTCAATCAAACTTCGTGGTCCTCTTCAATTATTACCCCAGGTTTCATATAACTTTTTCCACTGCATTCACAGCCACCACTAATGCAAAAAAAGTATGCTAAATCTCCACATCTGGAAACAGAGGAGAGAGAAAAACCATAAATAATTCCTTAACCCCAACGAAAAGAAAAAAAACTAATAAATACCCCTTGAAAAAACATAGAAACACACACACCCCCACCAAACATTAAGTTCTTTAATCTTAGATTTATGTTAATTTCTGTTGTTCTGTTACTTCATTTAAAACTATAAACTTATTTCCCATTTTCTCTTCTATAAGACGAAACAGCCCTACAAACTTGGGAGCCAACTTATAATATGAGTCATTCCTGACATTTGTTTTCAAAAACACTTTATTCCCAACTGCATATCCCCTACTGCAACTCCTGCGCTGTCTGACTTCACCTGAGTTGACTCGATATTACTACTAAAATGTGCATGTCTCTCTTTAGCTGTAATAACTAATGATTTAATCGTATCATCACAACATGAAGGAATTGACAACAAATCAAACGCATCCTGAACTGGATAACCAAATAATGCCTCCCGTGGTGGTGTCACTAACCATGTATTTATCCAAATATCTATCCCAATTAGTATCATTATCACCCACTGTTACTCTAGGAGCTTAGAGCACTTTCCTATTAGCTCGCTCTCAACCCATTAGCTTCCGGCCTATAAGGAAGATTATTTACTTTCTGTATCCCCATAACTTCCCCAAGACACTCTTAACGTTCTATTCAAAGATTCCCTCCCATTATCCGTTATAGGCATCTCTGGTACCCCATATCTACATATAAACTTACTGAAAAAATGTAACTGCAGCCTCTTCTGCCCGCCTTATTCCTTAACGGAAAATCTCCAGGAACCTCGTTAATTCATCTGTAATCACCAACAAATGTCTGTGACTGAATCACGATTCATAAAAATTCGTTAGCAGATCCATATGCACCTATGAAAAGGCCTACTTGGGATAGGAAAAAGACCCTAATTTACACGACGTAACCCTCGCCAGTTTACACAAATTACACACAGAACATTCACACATTTCTCCACTGATGAAAACATGTTTCCAAAATATCGACGACGGACGTTCTGATACGTCCTCTCAATCCCAAATGTGGACTACCAGATTTACAATTTGTATATCTCCAAAATCACTGAATCAACTCTTAGTGCCACAACCTGTGTTGTATCCCCTGTTATCCTCACTACTCCTCAGCTTATATTTAATCTTCCTCACCAACAAATTATCCTCTAACTCTAAACCTGAATAAAAGCCTATAACCATTTCTTTTCTTACTAATTCACCTCTAAGAAATGCCTTTGCTTCTGCTAAAACCTCATCTTCATCTTGTTTCTTCACCACCACATTGATATCCCAATGCACACACTCGCCAGTTGCACTACACACATGCTCAACCTCCGTATCCACAAAATTCCTACCAAGAGCATCCGCCACCATGTTATGTTTACCCTCAATGTACTTAATTAAGCTTAGCATCAAAGCTCTAATTGTCAAAACCACCTAGCCTCTGAGGAGAAAGATCAGGCTTATTAAAAGATCCAACAACGGCTTATGATATGTAAGAATTCCACCTTTCCCCGTTAACAGTATCTTAAAATGAACCAAACTAGACACTACTGCAAAACCTCTTGTCCACCGTCGCCATTAACCTCTCATTACTTTACACGTATCTTGAACTTTCTGGTATAAAAGCAATTGGATGAAATTTACCCTCAGATTTCTGCATTAAACATGCGCCTACCACCTCTTTGACTGGTATCAGTTACTAACGTGAACGGTAAAGAAAATCAGGGCACTTCAAAGCTGGCCTATTAGTTCCTCGTTGGGAGAGTCGGTAGAGAGTCTCGGCTAGTACTCTGCTAGGCCCAAGTTCGAGTCTCCGGCCGGCCAATGAAGAATTAGAGGAATTTATTTCTGTTGGTAGAAATCCATTTCTCGGTATAATGTGTTCGGATTCCACAATAAGCTGCTTAGGTCCCGTGGCTAAGTAACCAATTGGTTCTTAGCCACGTGATATAAGTCTAATCCTTCAGGCCAGCCCTAGGAGAGCTGTTAATCAGCTCAGTGGTCTGCTTAAACTAAGGTATACTTAATTTTTTTGGAGGACTCATTAAAGCATCTTTGACTTTCTGAAAAGCTACCTGCTGAGCTTCACCCCACAAAAACTGTACATCATCCTCAGTATATCTGTCGAAGGTGCCGACAACGTAGGAAATCCTCTCACAAACCTACAGACAGCATCTCCCAATATCTCCTACATCCAAAGCAAGAAACCCCTTAGCTTCATAAAACGCCTCACCACCATTTATGATGTTCTTTGTAGTCGAATGATTCTCAACACTTTCAATAAAAATCTCGACAGATTGTCTCAAAACCCCATTCACCAAAACCTGCAAAGGGTTGGATTGGCGAAGCAAAAGTAGTGACCCTATGAATTAACGTCTTGTCTCGGACGGCTCCCCGCCTGGACATATCGCCGACTTTCTCCTTCTTATCTCTGCCTGAACAAAAATATACTTAGCCCCCCTGATAAAAATGGCCCAATCTAAAAATCATACACTCTAATGAAGTAAATCCCTTTTATATGCACTCCATCAGCTGAGCATCTGTGCCACCTGATTTTCAAGATTCACTCACGAGACCCTCACAAGAACAAAAAAAAAAAAAAAGAATTCCCAGAATGAAATTTCACCCCCTAATATACCCCTGTTTTGTCTACATGCAATATACACTGACCGCGCAGCAGAGACCAAGGTGATTCACCGAGTAGAAAAACCACCCATTACATCCCACACACACAGCACAACCAAGAATAACTCGATAAGGAAAAAAAAAGAAAAGAAAACTTGAAAAAAAGTCAACACACATGACATTACATCCCCTTCCCACACAGTACAACCCATTTCACATATGCACAAAAAAATAGCATGTTTCAACCCCACAGTAATTCAGTAAGAGAACAAAAAAAGACAGGAGAGAAAATAAAACCTTAAACCAACTGAAATGGAAAACCCCCAAAGGAAAAACTCATTATTTCCCCTTCCACCGAACCCCAGCCACAGCCGACTCGAAATAATTACCGCACTTCAATTAAAATCGCAAAAGCATATCATTATGGTGTGAACCGCAGTAAAATAACTGACACTCGATAACCGCTCCTTCACCAAGGTACCCATTGAGAAAAACTGATTTCTCAGTCACCATGCCCGGTTGCCTTCCCAATAAAAATGCAAACTCAAAGCATTTCCTACAACGAAGTACCAACTGCACCAAATACCCCCAGCCTATTATGCGTCCATGTATCTAACCTAAATCATATCAGCATTCATACCTCTCACTTCGGCGTGAATTCACAACACTGTCATTTAGTATCTTTCCCGCTGCCACTACCTGTTACCCCCCACCCCCCCACATAAAAAAATGGACGGGTAGCTGTGGCCTTGAGGACCCCTCTCTCGCTCTCTCAGGCAAATCTGGCTTCACTTTTTCTCCTGAGTGCTTCACCTCTCTCTCTCTCTCTCTCTCTCTCTCTCTCTCTCTCTCTCTCTCATAAATGTGTTCCTACTTCTAAAGTGTTTGTAGTTCATTATGCAAGTCTAATATTTCATGTAAAATAAAAAAATGTATGATAGATAGTAGAACATACGCCCCAAAAGCAAATATTAAGCAGTTGCAAGAAAAACATAATGTGGGGATTAATTCCATCTCCCACCAAGTCACCTAACAGTTCCATGTTATTTACTGTGTTTCTCCCCAAAAACTTTTCAAGTCTATTTCGTCACCAGTTCATTTTCGGTGGCTATATGCCATGACTGATTATGGCTCCTACTGAAACATCTGTAGGGAAAAGAACCATCTCCCATTAAAACCAGAACTCACTCAGTTCACATCAACACTGCATCAAAAATGTTGAAAGAATCACAAAGAAATAACCACTTAAAGTTAACTATTGTCTGTGTTAAAAACTTACCCTGTCAGCAAAAGGGAATCCCAGTCCCAGACTGTTCCAGCAAATCTTTCTGGCTTGGCTCCTCAAAAGCGAATGTGCAACCTTTCACAAGAGCCCTTCAGACTTAGCCACTTTTCACAATACACAAACAACACACACTTCCCTTTGACACACCTAGAATCCGACTGTAACTGGACAAAGCTTCTAGAAGCTTTGGTAAAGAACAGTGACAGAAACTTCCCTCCCACCACACACGTGTTGCTGATGCTCCTGTGTCCAAAGTGACTTCTGCTCGAGCCCAGGATGCTCATACCTTCCACCTGCAAAATTGCTGACAACCGTGAAACATCCTATGACGCTGGCACGTGCAATAGTACAAGCACCCATTAAGTATGATTATATACTATTTAATAGGGTAAGAAATGAAATTGTTAGTCTAGTTCTGTAGATTTTATGTAAGCAATTAAGCAAACAGGCCTAAGAGTCATTAAAGGAAATCAGAATACATGAGTCTTTGGAAAGATACTGTGTCGAGTGTTCGAGACACTTCCAGTATCATTCCATTTATCACTTTAAAATTGCCCTTCGGGGATATTCCTCAAGTAGCGTGAATTGGATATTAAACAACATTTGTAGCTTAATGATTATATGTAAATCACGGTGTGATAAAAGTTTCATTATATATATATATATATATATATATATATATATATATATATATATATATATATATATATATATATATATATATAATATACATGTCTTTGTATTACATCCAAGCGTGTATTGTATGTCGGTGCAATCAATGTTTACTGTTTTATAAGTAATCTGGAGTTATTTTTAATGACTTTTTATTCAGTAGCCCATAATTATATATCCAGGTACGAGGCTGAAAATATCCAACCCATTTGGCGGGGTGGCAGAATTATGGCAGCTGTGAAAAAATACATATTTATTTTGTATCTAGTGTTTATGTAACCTAAATAAAAGAGTATTAAATTTAATTAGTTTACAATATACAAAGGATCAGTCATTCAAATGCTATTCTTGAAAACTTTGATCCATAGTAATATGCCTTTAAATCTTTACACACGTAATTGTTGATGTTACCAAGGCTAATAGTTCAGCTCATAATAGTTGTAGACCCTATGTCTACAAATTTCACACATGAAAAATATAAACATAGATAGTGATAGCCTTTGAAGATGAAAATATTAAAACGTAAGAACAGTTGATGACCTTTGAAGTACTATAGTAACATCCTTTAATCAAGCAACGTATCACAATATCAGAAAATTGTATTTAAGGAAACGGTAGGTAATTTCTTTGATGCACCAGTAGTGCCTGTGGTTGTTTTCATGCACTTGCAACCGAGTTGCCAGATATCACTATTTTAAGCTGTTGTCTGAAAAATTTTGAAGTATATGCTTGCAATTCTATTTTGAGTGACTGTACCATTTTTTCGGCAAAATAAATCTCACTATCGCTGAGTTATGTTTTTGCAAGACCTTTCTTAGGTGTGGGGTTTCTACCTCCGGGAGGCCCAGGGTCACTTAGCGGGTCCTCCTTTACGCAGTGGGCCCTCCAGAGGGTTACACACACTTCGAAAGATCCTCCTCATAGGGTTTAAATACGGGATGTATATATATATATATATATATATATATATATATATATATATATATATATATATATATATGTATATATGTATGTATATGTATGTATGTATGTATATATATATATATATATATATATATATATATATATTATGTATGTATGTATGTATATATATATATATATATATATATATATATATATATATATATATATATACATATATATATATATAATATGTATAAATATAAATATATGCAAGTTCGCCTGGAGAGAAAGTGAAAAGCTAAGTAACGAGTACTTTCGTGTAATTTACCCTTTTCTTGAAAAACGATAATTGAATTAATCAAGCTATTTATTTTTGACAGTAAATTTGTATTTGCAGAGAAATTTTATACTCGAACTTTGAATAGTTATGGGGAATCCTTTCATAAAGAGTTTGTTACCTCGTGTACTTATGAATGGAGTAATATGGTACCGCTGTGTTGATGATATTGTATGTGTATGACTAATATCTGAGGATATGGAAATATTTCCCTATAAACTTAATGGATTGGCGCCTTCAATTAAATTTACTTTTGAAGAAGAGAAAGAATGAGTTTTACCATTTTTGGATGTTAAAATTCACAATATTATTAGGAAATTTGAATTTCCAGTATATAGAGAACCAACAAATGTCTGTTCATATATTCATTACTATTCTAATCACAGTGATCAGATCAAAGCAATCACATTTTCGTCAGTGTTTTCTCTGCCCTCTGACGAATATGTAGTCCAAATTTTTAGAATCTGAAATTGACAAGATTTATAATTTGTTTTCATTGAAAATATCCTAATTTACATGTTGACAAAGTTTTCAAGATGGCTAGGAAACCTTTTTCTCGTTAAGAGAAAAACACTTTTAAGATTGACACCTTACTAGTTTTATCATATCATGAGAAATTTCAAGTAGCGCCAAGTTTCAATGTAAATGTGGTTTTAATAACACTACAGTATAGTGAGAAATATACTGATTAACAACGCTTCCAAAATTACAGAAGGTTGTATTTGTGAAGCCCCATGCAGAGATCACTCAATGAAAATATTGGTCTAACTGGCAAAGCTCTAAAATTTACGAGGTAAAACATCAGTATAGTGTAAGAACCTTTCGGTCTTCCAGTGCTATGTTTTTGCACAAAATGAATTTTGAACATCACATTAACTGGCAAAAGTGGAGATCGATAATTACTTTTAATGATTATGCAGAACTTAACATCCTAGAGTCAGTCTCTACAAAATTTTATCATGGTCTTTAAATTAGATGGTTTTATTATTGATGAAATTGTTACAATTGAATACAAATGTTTCATAATAACTCTTGACACCTTAGTTTGTGTAAGTGTGTCCGTGGGTGTTAATGTGTGTATGTGATACATAGTTTTGTTTTTGTGTGCAGGTGGGGTGTATAGTTCTGTACGTGCTCGGGAATATGTGTGTCCAAAAATGTGCCTGTATATTATATTTTTTATATATAAACAATATTCTGAATTTGTAAGCATTTTATTAGCTGTCATGTATTTGGTTATTTGCTTTTATAACTGCGAGAATTTTGTTAACACCCTTTGATTTCTAATTTTCGTCTCAAAATGTATTTTTTTAGATACTTTTACGGCAATTGGGAAGGATTAGTTTGGTCATTTTTTTTAACTACCAAGCTTACTGTTGTTAGGTTTTAAAACTGTTTCCGACTTGGCTTTTAGTAGTAAGAATGGACTTTTAAGACTGGTTTATTGTTAATTATTCTAACTGCTGTTTGGTTATTATTATTTATTCTAACTGCTGTGTACGTTAGTGATTTTTTTTTTCGTATGTAAAGTTTCCTTGTGTACAAAAATTCTCTTACTTTATTCAGTGTACCTTGTAAGTGTGTAGTAGCAATTACACGAAAGTACATACTCGGTACTTACTTTTTCATTGTCTCTCCTTGTGGCAAACCTGCAATCCGATATTCCAAGAAAGTTTTGATTCCCCTTAATAACTGTAGTATATATATATATATATATATATATATATATATATATATATATATATATATATAATATATGTATATATATATATATATAATTTATATATATATATTAATAATAATTTGTATATATAATATGTATATATATATGTGTGTATATATGCGTGTATATATATATAGCCTACACACACACGCACACATATATATATATATGTGTGTGTGTAACACAGGATAATCCTGTACAGTTATCTTACCTGTAGTGTTGGTAGACGTGATCGAGCAGTCTCTCTCTCTCTCTCTCTCTCTCTCTCTCTCTCTCTCTCTCTCTCTCTCTCTCTCTCTCTCAGAGAATACTAAACCCTACATCTGATGTATAAATCAAACCGTGTTTACAGAAATAGTTTATTCTACCAAATCTGACATATGACAGGTTAAAAATGGTAAATAAGCATAATACTAAAATGGAAAGAAAAAGGGAAATGAATGTCTTCCCAAACATTTCATCAGCCACAAGAACTATAAGTGGGTTTCTTCCCATCTCAACCCCCAATCACTATTCCGTCTCCATTCTAATTTCATGCCTTCATGTCACCAGTTCACTTAGTTGGCAACACCCCATAGTGGCCATGTTCATATGCAGGTGTGTCTGCACATGACTATGCATGACGATGCATGCACATGATATCCATGGAACATCTGTAGAGAGAAATCATCTCCCATTAGTATGAACCAACTTAGTTCACATTAACACTATTACCATATAGAAAGAAAAGTTAAAAAAATAATAAGCCACCAAAATGTGAATTTACTATTTATCTTTATCATTCACCCACTCATAGCAGGAACTGGGGCGCAGAGTCCCTCACACTTCAGCTCCCTCAAAATCAGTGTGTATGGCTTTCTTTAGAAGCTCCAAGCACTTACCCTGAAAACCACTCCACGTTACATACAAACGCACAAACCCCTTTTTCACGACGCACTCATATCAGGTTCTAACCGGACAGAGCTTCCAGGGCATTCGAGACAAAACGCTGATGAGCCCTTCTGGTCACGAGCCGCTGACACGGCTGTATCTAAGGTGACATTTCGTTCAGTCACCCCGTGCTGAGCTCCGTCGATCATCAGATATTCACTTATGCGCTGCAGTGCGCTGAATGCCACAGTACACTACATTGTCATGTACTAACAGAAACATACTATATATATCACAGATGCAGTAGGCATTTAAAAGGTCTTTCTATGCAGTGAAAACTTGTTTTACTCTCTTACAGACAGGTTAGCAAATTCTACAGCACTTATGTGATCAGAGGTTAAAGGAAAATGTCTGATTGATTTAGAGCCATGTGCCGTCAACCTATCAGCGTTGTTAACGTTACATTCAAGAGTAATGGTACTTTAATTCATATCCTTTGATTATATCTTCATTGTTCTCATCTTGCTTACTAGGATAAAGAAACTCCCATTTCTTCTTGAGATACAGGCCGAGATCATCACTGCCGTATATTTTTCTTTATTATTTTGGGTTGAAATATTCCAGTCATAATTCTGTAATGAAACCATTCGAAGTTCATGTGAGGCTTCTTATTATATGGTAAGGAATCTGCCAATTATTATTTTAAATATGTTTTACATTTTGCTTTTAAGGAACTGTTTGTTGATCTTTCTTTCAAAAAACAACCACACAGGTTTTAGTTGCATGTTAGTCCACTTGTGTCCTCGATACCTTACCGCGTCAATGAGCTGATTATAATTCCTGAATGATATAATTCTAAGGTTATACGAGACTGTGTACCCAAGCATTGGAATCGTGCTTTATTTTTATTGTTTTTCGGTTTCATTTAGAAACTTGACACAGATGATATCCCAAACCACTCAGGAATTATTTTAAAACACCCTCATAATTTTTGGAAACAGTAATAGAAAGAAACCTCAGTAGCGGTGAAATAACATAATTGATTGGGCCCCTTTTATTGTGTTTCCAGTTTCCTTTTCACCATCTCGTTGGCTTATTTACCAATGTCAGCTTCAAGGTTTCGAGGAAATTGAAAAGTCTGAAGCCTTTGGTGAAATACTGCAATGGAAGTTGGAGAAATATTACCGTAATATTGCAATTTGGCATCGGCAGGTTAAGAGAAATTTAAACGATCGCTGTGTATTGAGCATGTGCTTCTGAAATTATAAGTGGTAAATATTTGCAGTTGATTTTGTAGAATTAATATGGAAAGAAGCTAATTCATAATGTGAGGAGATTTCCACATACTGAGTATATGAAACATGCTATGATTTTAGTTATGCGAGTTAAAGGCAGGAAGGAAGGATTGGAAGCAACAGGCCCACCACTTGATAGACAGCAGATTATAGAATTCTTAGAAAAGGAAAGCAATGACAGACTATCTTCCACTGAAAAGTGACCGAGTAGAAATGAGAGGATCCAGCGAATAGTTAAGGACGAGTATCTTTTTAGACGAATTGCCGTGTTCTGATCGATAAACATATCGCCGAGTTTAAAAAGCACTGTATTATAATAACAACAATATAAAGTGGAGGTAAATATATCTTCGTTTATTGTAGAGCTTAAATTCCATTGAAAATATACAAGAGATGGCCTGGCAACGCTGCTCTAAAAATTGATGAACTCGACGGGTTTTGCACTGAATTTCGAGCTATGATTTAATTTTTTTTATTTTCGGAAACGGAAGAAACATTCTTATATAACGTCCTTTAATATGAAGTCAAAGTTTTGAACAAAGGTACTTCTTCCTTACTTCCCCAATGGATGTTGCATTTTCTCATAAAAACAATGTTTTATTAAAACTGTTCCAGATATCATTAAGGTAGAACTGAAGTTTTCTGGGAGATTTTTGAACCTCCATATCATCCTTTTGGTCTAACGCCTTACAATACTGATCTTATTTACCCATTTTGCATATCAAGGTGTCAGCGCATATGTGCTAAGGATGGCCCGCTTTTTTCACGCAAATGTGCTTTTCAGTTTCTGCAACTGTATAGAGTTTCTTAGAAGTATAGTTTTTAATATGCTCTGAAACTTGGGCGAGCTCTTAGATTGACTGTGCTTTTATTATTTATCGTGCTTAATTTTTTTGATACTGGAAATATATTCGCGTATTCAACGCTTATATTTATTGAATGCGACTTTTTGTATCAATAATAAAGGCATACTAGCCTCTTTCTCTGAGTGGAGAGAATCAGCTCTACGATTTTGAAAAAGAAAGTAATGATTATGAACTAGGTTGGTGGAAATATGAAGATTAAATAATAGTTACCTCAGTAGCTGAATTTTTCCTTATGTGCAAAGGTCTACCGATTTGGTATATTGTCGCGTTATAGCTACTTAGCAATAGACACGAGTACAGTAAAGAGTAGAGCTTGAAGGCGGCCCTTCTTTAAAACCGACGAAAATGATCACTTGTATGTATATGTATAAACAGAAGTGACTTGAATTTGATGAAACGTGGACGACTAATCGATTAGGTTATCTTTTCCAGATCAGTAACTTTTGGAAGAAAGTAGAGATGATTTCTTTGGCATCGAGTCGTCCACTTCGATCCGATGTCTCCTAGGATCTTACAAATATGTCTGTCACTTAGCACGAAATTCCGCTCTCCCACACTTAGCACGAAATTCCGCTCTCCCATTCTTGAGATATCTTCCAAACGCACAGAAAGTGGCACGAGTGAAAAACCTAACCTTCACAAAACTTCGTTGATTAAGAACATCCATTAATTATATGAAGAAAGGGTTCATTATAGCCTATTCTGACGGAAGACAGTGCCTTTCTTTTTCGTCTGAAAGGGAATATCTTGAATTAGTGGATTTTTATACAGGATGGGTATACAGAAACTGCTGGGTTGGATATCAAGAGCCAATTAAGAATAACTTTATTTGAAACTGAAGATTTCTGTAATATTCTAATTTTCTCAACGAGGAAGTGTAATGAGAAAAAGGGTGCTTTTTACGTTTCTTATGAAAAATAGAAATGAATTTGCTTTCAGTGGAATATTTACTGAATTCGCTTTCAGTGGAATAACAGAGTTTTTCATTTATGCGCTTTGTGGATCTGTCTGCATAACGAACGTTTATATATAATTGCGTCTTGAACGATTAAGTTTGTCCATTTGCGACCCTTCAGCTGAAGAAGAGCAACTAAAGTCTTGAATGGTTCATTGGATGTTCTAGTTTCAAGTTCGGAGATTGCTCATTCTTAATTATGGTTGTGGCTCGTTCTTCAGTGAGAATTAGTACCAACATATTTCACTCCCGACGGCTTCTCCAGCTCCTACCACCCATTCCAACCCACCTCTCTCTCTCTCTTAGTTCTGGGGTGTTTCTACAGAACAAAATTTAGGGTCTGCTTATTTTTCCATATCCTGGAGCTATTACCCTCAACTTATACATTATACATACATACATATATATATATATATATATATATATATATATATATATATGTATATATGTATGTATGTATGTATGTATGTTTGTTTCTAAGCTGAGGTAATAGCTCCAGATATGGGAAAATAAGTAGACCCTAAATTTGTTCCGTAAAACACCCAGAACTAAGAGAGGGAGGTGGGTTGAATGGATGCAGAGCTGGAGGAGCCGTCGGAGGGAAATATGTTGGTATTAATTCTCACTGGAAGAACGAGCTACAACCATAATTAAGAATGAGCACCTGTCCTTGAAATTAGAACATCCAATGAACCATTCAAGACGTTAGTTGTTCTGAGCTGAAGGGACACAAATGGACAAATCTCTACTGCATACACCACACACACACACACAAACACACACACACACACACATATATATATATATATATGGTATATATATATATATATATATATATATATACATATATACATACACACACACACACACACACACACACACACACGTAAGTGCCGGAGATGAGGCTCAAAATGCCCAACACGAAGGAAGTAGTAGGGAAAGACATCCTCATCCTTGATCAGTTTATAGTCAGTGCTGACGTTTCGTGGCACATACAAAGTTGCATTTTCAAGGCTAAAAAATATTTTCCCAATAGTAGTATCTAATATTGAAATATTTTGTGGTGATCTGACAACAGCTCTTAATGAATTAAAACACATATTCATAGACAGACACACCAAAAATTACATGAGTTCAAGAAAACCTTAAAATAACCCGCCTATATGAAAGAAAGAGCAAGGCTAACTTGAATATATAAAAATAAAGTGAGGAAAATCAGTTGCTCATGTTAGGCTGTAGGCAGTTACACTGAAGAAGATATTAGTGTTTAATAATGGTAGTCTCTTTTATAATTATAGATTCTAAGATGGTTAAGTCGTTGTTTTTCTGCACTTGACCTGTGATGGAGTCAAAGATCAACTCAATCCTCTGCTTTTATGGAACGTCGTATATAAATATACTTGCCTGAGATGAGATCACGCGATATATGGGGGTGCTTGAAGAGGCTGCTGAAAGTACGCATAGATTCCCACAGGGGCGTAAGTCTTAGAACTGGTAGCAGGTGATCTAATCCTGAGCAATCAAATATACGTAAAATTCAAAGTTGAGTAAAACTTATATTGACAGCCGGGATTTTTCCGTCATAGGCCAAGTGAAGAACAACAATGACTTTATTATCTTAGAATCTAAAATTATAAAAAAGACTGTACCTTTGTTAAACATACAATCTCCTGTACAATTGTTGATAGCCTAGCATGGGCAATTGGGTTTCCTGACATAACTTCATGTATTCAAGTTAGCCTCACTCTTTCTTTCGCATACGTGGTTATTTCAAGGTTTTTGTGAAATCCTGTTATTTTTGGTGTGTGTCTGTGGATATAGTGTTTAGTTTTAAGTGATTTTACTTCATTAAGAGCTGTTGTCATATCAGACGATTACAGAATATTTCAACGTTAAATACTAATGTCGGCAAAATATTTTTTAACTTGAAAATGCGACTGGATGTGTTGTGAAACTTTGGCATTAACAACTGTTCAAGGATGAACTTTCCTACTACTTTTCTCAGATATAAATATAGGCATATATATATATATATATATATATATATATATATATATATATATATATGTATCTATGTATGTATATATATATGTATATTCATATAATATATATATATATATATATATATATATATATATATATATATATATATATATATAATATATGTATGTATGTGTATGTATGTATACTATGTATATTCAATATATATATTATATATACACACACACACATACATTATATATATATATATATATATATATATATATATACATATATATATATATATATGCATATATATATATATATATATATACATATATATATACATATTATATATATATGTATGTGTGTGTGTGTCTATAAAATATGTATGTCTTAATATTTAGCCGAAAAATAAAGTAACTAATGTAACAAAGTCGTATCTGACTTAACCAGAAGGAAGGAGAACTTTAGTTGCTCAGCAAAGCTGGATTACACAGTCTAGGATGGTTAATGATGCTTTCGTGATACAGGTGAATTTTCTAATTGTTTTTCAAGAGCGTAACGTTAGTGATGATAGGCAATCTTTTTTTCTCGATTTACAAAGCATCCTTTCATATTGTAGTAGCTCTCAATGTCTAGTAGCACTAGTGGTCGGACACATGACTCCCAACCGAGATGACCGTTGTTCGCTTTTGGAGCGACGAAAAGACGGTATTGACTCGTTTCTTTTGAAAAGGCTAGTATGCCTATGTTGACCTAGTCAGTGGATTGGGTACATGGTTATAGGGCAACGTTTTGTGGGTACTCAGTCAAAATGTTTACTCCCATACCAGTTTCATCTGCTCTTCCTGTATGAATATGCACACTACCCCCATCCAGTCTCACTTTTCCCATTCCTTGGCACTTGGATTCGCAGGCAGCTAAGATATCAAGTCCATATCTCTGAATTAATTTTCTACCTGTTTTATCTTCCCTATTTGTTTTAGGGTTCTTTCATTCCAATTTCTTTTCTTAATTTATCCATAGTATTATAAACCAGGAGACTATGAACGCCATTTACCCAGAACTGGGGATTATTTCCAACTTTCGCCTACCAATTTACTGTAGTGTCTAAGGCCAGAGTACAAAATAGCTTTTAATGGAATTCCTGTCATAAGGAAGTCGTTAGTGAAGCAAAAGAAGGTTGCATTTGTATGTATTAGCTTTTTTTTGCAGCTGTACTTGATAATTATTGATGAATGTGTCATAGGCCGTAAATTCCAATAAGAGCACTGTGGGTGGCAAGGAGTTTTATCATTTTTTTTTTATGAGCAAAGGCCAATGAGACAAGCAACTTGATTTTCTCTCTTCTAGCCCAGAACCGAAGAAAACCAGGTAAACAATAAAGAGCGGCGGTCTTGACTGTAGGAGCCGTAAGACCTTTTGGCCACCTAAAGGAAATAAGGTTAAAAAAAAAAAAAAAAAAAAAAGAGAGAGAGAGAGAGAGAGAAAGAGAATATTTAAAACTCTTGTTCGCTTATTTGTTATTTATGTTTTGGTCACTGACTAGGAATTAAGATTTGATAAATGAATTGCGTTTGTTCTTACAAAAGTATTACTGTATATAATTAGGACCTGAAAAGGACTTTCCATTCTAATCTTTTATATGTGGGATATGTATATTTCTTTTAATTAAGTATAAATGAGCATGTTTTACTTTAGACAGTGTTTAAATATCTAGAGACCACTAATGTAGAACAAAATTAAACTTTCCTTTCAATATAGACATTATTCCTGAAAATTCAAGTTTTCATGAAATTAATTGATTAGCAGGATGAAATGTTCATTTACCTTTTATGCAGTGTGCATTCATATGCGCTCGACTGCATAGCATTCCATTGTTCTCTTGTACAATACTATGATTTCTCTTTGGGTTTGGAGACTTGAAGGCTTTTCTGTGCACTATGGGTGCATTTATTTTTTTGAAAAGGAGATAAAGAGCCTTTGAAAGTAACTTATTTTTGTTTATTATGTACTTGACTTCGTTAGCCGTTGTTTTTTCTAATGAATTAGTTACCTGGTTACGAATATAACTGAGCTTGAGAGAGAGAGAGAGAGAGAGAGAGAGAGAGAGAGAGAGAGAGAGAGAGAGAGTGTCTTTTTCAAATTGAGTGACTTACATTTTCTCATTTAAGAAGGGTCGAATACTCGAAATTCTCCAGGGTTCCCCTTTGCTTGACGTTCTTATATGAGAGAGTGCTCCCCACTCTCCGTTTTCCAAGAATATTAGGTCAATTGTAAAAGAGTTTTGAGAAATATAATTAAAAATCAGGGGTTGTGTTTCAATGAGGCGAATTGTTACGTAATAAATCGGGTATCGTCTCTGAACATATTGGTAAATTTAGTCCTCTACTTTTACCTTTGTTTGCACGTATTCACTCGTCCTATTTGTCCCTAGGTCAGGTATTCAATCTTCATATTTGTATGTGGTATATGTGTTCAATATTCTGTTTGTACTTGGTGTATATATGTAGTCCTCCTCTTTGAATCTGAAGTGTGTGTATTCAGTTCTCATAATTGTACTTGGTGTGTCTATTAAGTCCTGCAATTTGCACGTAGCTTATGTATCAAATTCCCTTAATTAACTTGTCTTTTCCTTTACCCTATCTCACATCCCCCCCCAACCCCCCACTCCATCACGCTGAGTTTTTGTGAAACCCAAAATGAGTTTTCTTTCCAGGTAATATTGGTTTTTTCCTCTCTGCCCTTTTGTGCCCCTGAGACCCTTCTCATTGGAATCATATCATCATGTAGGGTCGCTATTCAGGTCCCCTACAAGAGGGTTATCATATCTTGTCAGATGGTGAGTAAGATACTGTAGCAAAGGCGTTAGTAAGAGGCTGAATTTATAAACTTACTAATTTATTCATGACAGCAAACAGATAGGGCAAGAGGCCTTGTGAGCAGAAATGTAGCACCTGACACGGGGTGAACAAAATAGAGATTAATGTACATTTAACTGTGTTTGTTTGAGGAAAGAAAATGGTACATAATTCCATATGCAAGTTATGGACGAGTTGTGATAAATATAGCTGGAAAGCTGACATTGTATCGCTTCCAGTAGGAATGATACATTTGACTTGACATGATCATGGACAATAGTATACATTAAAAAGTGTATGCTATCGGCTGTGTTTCATATACACAGATTCTCTGTGAGGAGTGAATGCTTGCAGGGTATGATTTCAGATGGCCAGGTAAGATGGACGATCGTGTAGGACCCTACAGGACCCCCCCCCCCACCTTAAAGAGGCCTATGGCTGTAGGTCGGTGTCTGGGAGGTACACTGGCTTAAGTCGATTGATGGAAACCCAGACAATTCTGCCGCCAACTGTCATCTGATAGGCATTGTCTCTTCTTTGGATGACCCAGTATGGTCCTGAGTAGGCTGGGGAGAGGGGGGACTCCTTGTGCGTCCACTTGTATGAACGTGTATTTCACGTTCTGCAGCTCGTTGGGGATGTACACTTTTTTGGTCATGTCTTAGGTCATCTTGGCTGGCATTATCCGTTCTAATGCTTTACAGGTGTCAGATGGGGATGTCGGGCTTGTTGGATGTTAAAAGATGTCTGCCAGTAATGTTAATGCTTGTCTGTACAGGGCTTCTGCTGGAGATGTGTCGAATGCTGCATTTGGTTACGTTCTCAGATCCAGTAGGACCCAAGGTAACTCTTTTCTCCAGCTCCTGCCTTGACATCCGGAAGTACAGTAGAGTGATGCTTTCAACGATCGGTGTAGCTTTTTGATGATGCCATTGGTTTCCGGGTTGTAGACCGTTGTGTGAACTATCTTTGCCCCCAAACTGTCTGTGAGGGAGTGCCATAAACTGGATCTGAAGTTGGCCCCCTATCACTTGTGATGACGTGTAGGACTCCATGTCTGCTAACCCATCCTGTGAGAGGTTTCACACAGTTCTCCACTGTCTGTTGCCGTATTGGTATTGCTTCTGGCCGAAGCAGCCATAACTGAATGTGTAGGTGCTGAAGGGGTTGATAATTGCTGTCTCCTCTGTCTTTCTTCATTACTGGAACTTGGAAATATCCCTTCAGCAGATCCATTTTGGTGAAGACTTTGGTGTCATTCACTTGGTTGGTGATGTCTGCTATGTTCAGCAACGGGTATCGGTCAGGTTTCGTTTTAACGTTTAGCCCGTGATAGTCTCCACATGCCTGCCACATTCCATCATGTTTTGGTACCATGTGGGGGGGGGGATGCCCATGGGCTGGTATCTTTTCGGCATATTCCTGCCTTTTCCATTTCCCTGAATATTTGTTTGGTGTGGGCGAGTTTTTCTGGGGCTAAACATCTGAAGTGGACATGGACTGGGGGACCTTCTGTTTCTGTGTGGTGCTGGATGTTGTGCTTTGCTTGGTTTGGTTAAGTCGTGCTGTGGGTCATATTTGAAGACCTCTGGGAATTCCTGCATAGTGGGGTGGGTGATGCAATGGGTACGATTTGTTGCATCTGCTGTTGTGGTGATGATTCCATGGCAGTTTTCGGGATCAGCTGTTTTTGATGCTACATCCACCAACAGGTTGTGTATTTTTAGGAAGTCTACTCCTAAAAGTGCTGACGTTATGTCTACTATGATGAACGTCCAGCTGTAGTCTTTCCTGTTGAATGACAATTTCATTGTCTGCCTCCTGTATGTCTTGATTGGTGCTCTGCTAGCGGTGGATACTTGGATGTTGGTGGATGGGATGGGGTTGAGTCGATCTTGTGGGCTGGCTGGCACGAATGATTTGCATGCCCCGTGTTGACGAGGAATTCTGTGTTCGACCTCCTGTCCTTTATGAAGAAGTGTGTTGAACCTTTGTGTTTGCACCTGGAAAAGAGACAGCAGTAAGCAGGTACAGCTTCTCTTGCGAGGCTTCTTTTAGGAAGTCTGGTCCTAAAAGTGCTGACGTTATGTCTACTGTGATGAACGTCCAGTTGTAGTCTTTCCCGTTGAATGACAGTTTCATTGTCCGCCTCCTGTATGTCTTGAGTGGTGCTTTGCTAGCGGTGGATACATGGATGTTGGTGGATGGGGTGGGGTTGAGTCGATCTTGTGGGCTGGCTGGCACGAATGATTTGCATGACCCGTGTTGACAAGGAATTCTGTGTTCGACCTCCTGTCCTTTATGAAGAAGCGTGTTGAACCTTTGTGTTTGCACCTGGAAAAGAGACAGCAGTAAGCAGGCGCAGCTTCTCTTGCGAGGCAACTGGTCTGCTCACCACTGATGTTTAGTTGTTTGGGCCATGGATGCCATTCTCTTGCATGATTTTGAAAACAGGCAGCTTTGTCACATTTGTGAGCCTTTTCTCCAAATCTCCAATGGAAGAAGCACATTCCCTCTGGTGGTTCATCTTTTTTTTTTTTTTTGTCTGGTCTTCTTGATGAAATGTTTGGGGAAGTATTGTTTGTGGATGGGGGTGGTTGGTCCCTCTGGGTCACTGTCGGATTCCGTGCTGGTTAACTGCTGGGACCGTCGTGCTGCTGCTGCTGCTGCTATGGGTGGCTAGGTGGGTTCCATTGTTTTGTGGCCCATGTGTACTTCATCGACCAATTTTAGGAATTCTTTGATGGGTATGGTGGAGGCATTGGGCATGGCCGCCACTGTTTGGAGGGGCAGTTTTGTGCGGAGGACCTCTCTCACAAGATCCAGGGTTGACTTGGGTTGGCAGTCTATGGCAGGTAGCATTATTAGCTGCCACAGTTGCTTGTAGATGTGCGATGGCTGCTTGCCTCCTATGGCTGGCCTCACATTGTCTAAAGGATGACTTTAGCTAATCCTTCAGTGATTCATAGGTGACAGGGGTTTGAAGTTCTGCGAGCCATCCTGCGACTTACTTGAAAACATCGTCTGGCAGGAATTCAAGGACGGTGCTTGCATTTGATGCTGAGGAGGTAATGTTTTTGATTGAAGATTGTCTCCACCCTGAAGAACCAAGGTTCTGGGTTGTAGTGTGTGAATGGGGGCAGATGTATGGAGGCAGCGGCGATGGTGTTACTGGAGAGGATGGCATCGTTGGGGCTGGTTAGGCTGGTCATCTCCGTAGTCATCAGTGTAGTGAAGGCTTGAGTTAGAGGCTGCGTCAACAAACTTACTCATTTATTCAAGACAACAAACAGACAGGTCAAGAACTTTTGTGAGCGGAAACATAGCGCCTGACACAAGATGAAAAAAATAGAGATTAACATACATTCAACTATGTTTGTTTGAGGATGGAAAATGGTACATAATTCTATATACAAGTTACGGACAGAGTTCTTATAAATATAGCTGGAAAGCTAACATTGTATTGCTTCCAGTAGGAATGAAACATTTGATGTGACATGATCATGAACAATAGTATGAATTAAAAGAGTGTATGCTGTTGGCTGTGTTTCTTATAAACGTGTGCCCAGCATGCACATCCAGAGATGTTCTCTGTGATGAGTAGATGCCCGCAGGGTATGTTTTCGGGCGGCCAGGTATGATGGATGATCGTGTAGATCCATATGGGATCCTACAATACCATAAAATTCTAAAATACAAATCTGTGCAGTGAATGCTTACTATGTAAAAAGTGCATGCATGAGTCATTGTCCTTTTATGTTGAATAAAGAGATGTAGAGACATAGGCATATGCAGTGAATGAGTGTACTTTTATAATACACAAGAGGTAGGAAGATACACATGTGTAGCCATGCATGATTACCTTTCATATGAAAGGAAAGTAGGCTGAAATAGTTGTATGGAGTACATGAATGTTCATATACATTGATTTCAACAGTTTTGCTTTGTATTTCTTCTACAGTATTAGACAACTTTCAAGCTTCATAGTCCTCGCAGTAACTTTCAAAACGCTGATATATTTTTATTACATTAATAAACTTAGCACGGAAAGGAAACTGAATTGTTATGTTATCATTCTCCTAAAATGCTTTTCCAAATTCCCAGATGTCTTTTCATTATTCAAGAACTTGATTTATAATGGTTGTATCATGCGTTGTGTAGAATTATAGACATACATTGTGTGTGTATATAATATATATATATATATATATATATATATATATATATATATATATATATATATATATATATATATATATATATATATATATATATATATATATATATATGTTGAATTTTTATCACATCACTGTGATTCATATACAAGCATTGTTACAAACGTCCTCATTATCCAATTCACTTCTACCTTTGGGAATAATATATTTCATATATGTTACCTGAAGGGGAATTTGTTGATAATGTCTGTTGTCTCAGGGCTCGAACTGACGGAAGACAAGAACCTGTGGACCACAGTGACGCGAATTTTAACTACACACGGCCAACATATAGGAGTATATATATATATACATATATATATATATATATATATATGTGTGTGTGTGTGTGTGTGTGTGTGTGTGTGTGTGTGTGTGTGTGTGTGTGTGTGTGTATACTTGTACATGTTATATGTGCAAAAGTAAGGGGAATGACTGTTAAGGAAAAATTATGATCAGTATACCAGAATTTTATTCCTTAGCCTATGAAAAATGGCTAGGTTCATTCTTCACCCCAAAGGGCATTAAAAGGCAGTCAGAGGGCGTGACTCCTCTGGCAGGAGCATCTGCCAAAATCTATGGTAACAGCACTGTGCCAGATGTGGCACTCATGCGGCAAGGGCCTAAGGGCTCTGTTATATTCAATTTAGAATGTACCATGCCCTTGTAGGCATGAAAAAGGAAGTCAAAGGACTCACAGTACAAAAGGGTTCTGGTAATTTGCACTCTGCATTGGCAGAATGGGAAGCAAAGCAAAATGATGGGCCATCATAAGGCTTTACAAAGGGATTCATGAATGGGCAATGTTGTTAAGAAAATATTAAATTCAGAGATTGGAAAGAAAAAGAAAAATGATCAAAGCAGTAAAATGAAACATTACAAGGAGAAATTAAATCACATAGTTATAAGGAAAATACATAGGGTAAGAAACCTGGCGTCATCATGTGGATAGAGGTGCCAAAGTTCTTCCTAGGAGAAAGGTGAGGCACTGTTCCAGAGGGCACTAGTGCAAGGAAAGCTCAACAGCTCTCTTTAAGTTACCTGGATTCTGTGCCTGTGACCCCTCTTCCGTGGACCTCTTTTGGGTCGATGGCTTGACTTGGTAAGGAGACTCGGTACTGAGTCCGAGGAAGACTTTGAAGTGCCACCTGTTCCGGCTTCTTTGACAGCCGAAGCAGGGGCATTTGTTACAAGCGCTGCTACTAATCGTCACAGTTCCTTGAGTTCATCGGCCAGTTGAGATATGGCAGAATCCTTATAATCTGGGTGATTTTTAGTTGGGGTGTGCAAAACATGGTGCATAAATTCCAGATGGCTGCCTCTAGACATCCTGATTTGAGAAATCACTAAAGATTTCTAGAATAATTGAAAATTGAAGGCCATTGCACCTAAATCATAGTTTTAGAGGTCATAGAGATTAGCCAATGATATTACATTAATTTCCAATGAAAATTATTGTTTGAAAATTCAAGATGGCCGCCAGCATGGACATTGATTCATAAAATCTCTTAAAATTTCCAAATTCCTTGAAAACAGATGGCAGTTGCATTTAGTTCAGATTTTTAGAGATGGATGAAAATAATTTCATCAATTCTTAGTGACAGGCATTGTTATAAAAACCAAGATGACTGCCATCACAGGCATTTATTCTTAAATTATCAAGATTCATTGACAACAGATGATAAAATGCCTCTAGGTCATAACAAATGTAACTTTAGTGATCAGTGAATTAAATGTACATTTTCAAAGACAACCTATTTTAGAACTCCAAGCTAGTAGTATTGTTTATTGAATCTAAGTAAGAAAGTGAATGGTATCCATCAGTTTTTCGAATTCACAGAAACCATATAATTAAGCTGCCTTGCAGTTCGGAGTACATTTTTACGCATCACCCAATGATATAGGATTTGTATGAACTGTAAAATGAAATTGGTGGTTAAGGGCTACTTAGCAGAAGTCCATCACAAGATAGGATAACAGAGTGGTTACAGTCAACTGTACTTGTATAAACTTTAAACTATATGATCACAAATATAGTTTAGAAAGATGACAAATTGTATTCTTATGATTATTGAATAGCAAAAAATGTTCATAGGTGTACAATGACAAATTCAGGAAAACAACAAAGTGGTTATAAAATATGCAATGAATATACTGGTACTGGTGATGATAAGCCTATCAAAATTTCAAACTAATCATTGTCATCCTCATTTTGTATCTCGTCATCAGCCTCGTCAGGAGTCAAATTTCTTGGATTAAGACAATTGCCCTCCCCACCACATTTACAAAACACAGAACAACCTAGGGCCTACTCCCTCCACTGGGACAGTGCCAAACAAGGATTACAGCAAGAATTATTGCACTGCCTGTAAGGTTTCTAGGCACTCCACCCTATGGGCAAAATGCCCTAGTAAAACTAAACCACCCCCGCCAATGCTTTGGCAGTTACAAATCTTAAAACCTTAGGCCCTCTAGCCAAAGGTCCCATATCTGTGGCACCTTCCCGAAGTAGCTACCCCACCTGCCAGGTCACAGTATTTGATGACACTGGCGGGCAAATCTCCCTCATAAGGGAAGATAAGGTCCACTATGGGGCCACCACTGACAGATGTCAACTTATCACAACGGAGGGTATCAATCAGATGAAGATGATTCCCTTCTCCCCACCATCAAATTGAGGGTCACAAGACCTCACAGATCTAAACTCTGCACTCTTGCAGTAGCCACTTACCTTCCTGGAGGCTATGACCTCCTCCTCGGACAGGATTTCCGGTTCCCTCCTAATTTATGAAAATCCAGGGGCCTAAACCCTCCAAGACTCAATCAAGCACTAAGAGTCCTCAAGGACGTACCTTAAACCCACTGCCAGTGCCACTTGCATGACCTGAGCAGTGCCAGGCTCCGACCTTCTCGACCATTGAGCCCCTGTAACTCCAATTCCTGTGCTAGGCCCTACCTTAATGCCAGTGCCCAAGCATGCCACAGATCTCCCTTCCAGAGATCCTGATTTTGCCTTAAACCCACTGCCAGTGCCACTTGCACGCCCTGAGTAGTGCCAAGGTCTGTCCATCTCAAGCAATGAGCCTTTAACAAATCTCACTCCAGGCCAGACCCTGCCCAAGTGCCTGTGCCAAGGCGCACCCTGTGTCTCCCTTCTGGAGATCCCAAACTTGATGCAAAATCTCTGCCAGTGCCACCTAAGTGTCATGTTCCGCCCATCACGGACGTTGAAGAAATTCACAAGTAATTCCTGTGCCTGGGCCTGCCTTAATGCCAGTACCAGAGCATGCCCTAAGTCTTCCTCTGAGAGATCCCAGTCCGGAATGCCTCTCTTCCTCCGTCCGGTTTGGCACCACTATCAGTGCCGGTACAAAAGCCAATCCACAGTATACACGGGTCCCCTCCAGATTCCCCTGACCACAGCAGAAGCTCACCCAATGGTGCAGCCTCGCAACCCGTGCCTGAGCTGATCATGGTGACCTGCAAGCCTCTCACACCCACCACGACCTCTTCCTCTCTTTCCCAGTCCTCTGCGGACATGAGTAGGAGCAACAGGACGGATGCCAAGTCCCAGTTTTTAGCAGAGGTGTGTATTATGTGGTGCATAGTTGTTTGGAGTGGATTTTGATTCTTTAGATGTCACAGGTGAAGATTCTGATGGGTGCCACTTTTGCACCCTTGGGGAAATTGAGATATTCAAGATAGCCGCTATCAGATATACCAGTTCAGGAAGTCTCTCAAAACTGCCAGTTTAATTAGCAACAAAGGGACAAATATCACTTAATTCATATTTCTATGAATTACATTTGTCTGATATGCATATTCAGTGACTGACTTCATTGTTTAAAAATCCAAG
>NC_089796.1:53883735-53996235 GCF_040412425.1 Macrobrachium rosenbergii
TGCTTAAAAATAAAGATATGGGAATTCCTCCCATGTTACTTATAAAGTATACACAATACAATGAATGCTTGAAAAAAAAAGACTATATAAATGAAAAAAACAATCTACAGTTTGGGAAATTAAACGTGGTTCCTACTTCCAAACAGCAATGTTCACAGTCTTAATCGATAAATCTCGAACCACGAAGTCTTCATTGAAGACTTTTAATAGTGATCAGTGCTGGTTTTCGAATGATCCTTTTTTCCACTACTAATCCCTTCACACCCTGGGACTCCGCCCAAAAGAAATGCACTTACACACGTTCATACGGGAACCTGGACATTTCCGGTGAACGCACTCACAAAGTCATGTGAAAAGTTTCCACGTCTTGAGAGTACCTGACATAACAATTTTACTTAATCAGGAAATGCGTCAGATGACAACTGAACATCCTCTCAAAGATTTTGGGAAAGTTTTGCTCTACACTTGTTAATTAAACATCTACTGTGTATTATAATTCACAAAGTACTTGTGACCTTAAGCTTTTCACATATAATACTGTGTATATATATAACTAGTCAAAGAGTATAGATATAGAGTATAGGTTACAATATATATTCATATATACATAAAATACATGAATACTGAGTGTGTGTCTAAAAATACTTATATATCGCCTATTTTGATAGTTCATATAACAAAGACTATTCTAAAACCACTATATATATATATATATTATATATATATATATATATATATATATATACTAATATATATACATGATATATATATATAAATATAGCTTAAATACATTACACAGTCCTAAAAGTCCTTACTATTTTACATTTAAAAGTCATCTTAAACTTCTATGTAAAATGCAACCAGATGGAGTCTTCCATCGAACTTCTGAAAAGCTAACCTGTTATACCATCATGACTGAGCATCTGAGAGAAAGTGAAAGGACACTGAGAGAAGAAAGATTCAACACGGGGTGATTAACTAAAGCATCCTAATATTCTGAAAATGCTGACTGTTTGTCCATCACACCCATACAAACTGCAACATTGTCCCTCAGGACAAAGTCAAAGGAGATTTGCAGAATTAGAAAAATCTCCATAAATTACTAAAAATTGAGCTGTGCCCAAGAAAGATCGCATCTTTCTTATTCTGGGAGTAGATAACCAATTGCCCTAACTTTATCCTCATTCACTCTAACCCCTCTTTTTTAGAAATGGTGGCATGACCCAAAATATACTATCTGCTTTCTTCCAGAAAATTACACTTAGCTAATTTTATCTTTCAAACCAGCTAACCTGAGCCTCCTAAAAACTTCCCAAGAACCATAAATGTTCCTACAGAATCAGTGGCACTAAGATATCGTCCAAAATACAAAAATGCATTTTCCCAGCAGGCCATGCAAAACTGTATTCACTACAACTTTTTCTAGTAAATGTCATAGACTACCTGATAAACCAAAATGGTATCTGCATGAACTCATAATGTCCCTTCAGCAAAAGAAAATTCTGTATACTTGGTGACTTTCTAAAATACTTATGGAAGTACTTGTTGCATCAGATCAATTGAAGAATAAATATCTTGCCCCTTCAATCTCAAATAAACTTCTTGAGAAACACGCTACCCAGGGTAGCCTGATCAGGAACGGCTTTCACGTTCCTCTTCCTAAAGTCCACAAACCTGACTGAACCATCCTTCTTAGGCACTAGCCAACAACAGAAAATTAAAAGGCGAGGAACTGCCCGTATGAATGCCTTCCTAACTCCTGAGAGTTATTAACTTTTTGCTCTACCTGTTCTCTAATCTTAGAAGGAATCCCATATGACAGGGGACAAAAATAAGCTTTTAATCTGTATCCTAAATGAACCTTGTGCCTAACCACATTTGTTGACCCCAACTTATCCCCTTTAAGTGCGACTATGCTTCAAACTAAAGAACATCTTCCACACCCTCAATATATTCTTTAAAAATCAGCATTGGCTGAATGATCCTTAAAACCTGCCCCTAGCCTGTAAATTTTAAGACTCTGAAAACAAAAAGTGCCCAGACAATAGCAACAGTTTTCTTCATCAACCCAGTCTACAAAATCGACCACATAAGTACTGGGGATAGTTCTGAACTGAATCATTACAGAAGCAATTCCACCCAAGTATCCCCTGAACTTGATACATTGAATATAGAAACCAAGATTATATTTTTCATCCCCTTTAGCTCTTATTTACTGTACCTCATCCACACACACCTGTCTGGGCTAACGAACACCTTTCACTGAATTACACCATAGAAACCATACCTGGTTTAGAACCACATCATCCGACAAAACCCTCATAACACATACATGCCCACGAAAACATGTTCAGAATCCACCCACAAATCCTCATGTACACCACTCGATCCATTGTCATCATCCTCTCTACTTATATCTATTCCCTCATAAGGTACAAAAATACCAAGTACTCCAACAAGATTTTGTGTTGCCGACATGTTGGATGACCCAGTAACAGTGTATTCCCCAAAGCAACCCCTCGTATAACCAAAAATGGATCTGTAAAAGTTCTACCCCCAAAAGATAAATACACATTTATGTAGCCCCAAACCTATTTGCTTGCACATCACATACTGTCTTTAGCAGGCCCCAAAGAACGATTGGAAAACATTGATCGGAACAACTCATAATTCATCAAATTAATATAGGCGCCTGTGTCTATAAAGACATTCACATCAACCCCACACACTCAGACTATTTTACCACTGGCTTTGGTTCTGAGGGCTCACCCAGAAGTCTTATATCACAAGAAACAAACTTTTTTTTTCTCCTCCCCTTCTGCTGCTTGGTCCTCCAAAAATTCTGTCAGCCCTTAGAGGCTCCTGAAAAACCCCCTCGAGGAGTTCTCCTACCCGCCAGACCTGTTTGAGAAGTGGGCAAAACCGCCAATTGTGATATGCAAGCTTGCAAGAGCCACAATATTTCACCCTGCAAAACTTCTTAGTATGGCTCTCCCTATTACAATTATATCAACGCCCCCTAAGATCCTGAACTCCCAGAAGTCTTATCGTCATCTGTCTTGGCACATAACCTCATAATTGTGGAATCAGAATTACTCTGTGTATGTTGCTTCAGAATAACCCCGGAAGATTTCAGCACCCCATCCAAAAAGGAGTTGTCTACTGTAGGGCATTTTGACACGTGCTTACGAATTTGAGAGAACAATAAAGTTTTGTCTGACCCCCTTTCTATCTACGTGTCAAAACTATTTATGATAGCATCAGGAATATCATTCAGGATCCACGCATATTGCAATAATTTCTCAAGATTCTCTGTCGTAATAGAGCTTCTATTTACCCAACCAGAATTTCTCAACTTCTTTGAAAAATCCCTTGCATCATCACTACATCTGGCACTAAATGTGACCAGTGAGTCATGGCCTTACAAACTGTGGAAAGAGACCTGAGGTCTCGAGCTGCATCACAGGCTCCAGCTGTTCCATATGACGCTCTCAAAAAATCCTTAAGATTGTGTCAGGTCCTACACTTCAAAAAGTGATGACTCCGGCAACGCTGTCCGATATCCCCCTTTATCTAAACTAAGGAAGCCTTTTGCTTCAAAAAGCTTCTGCCCCATCTGTTATTTTCTTTGCTAATTAAAATATTCGCACCATAAAAATTTATGATGGAACAGTAGAATGCCTTTTTCTATCTCTGGAAATGTAAATTCCTACATTTACAGATGTAAATTTGTGCAACATTGTCACCTATCCTTATCTTCGTTAGCCCCGTCATAGTATCCGAGTGGACAACCCTCCAAACTCCAAGTATTTGACCTGATATCAACTTCATATAGCTCCCGAAAGGTAGAAAGAGAAAGGAGAAAAATAAAAAACAAGTTGAAAATTCAGCAAACCCCCAATACTAATGCAAATATGAAACATTAAATCAAATTCTAAATGCCAAATGCGAACAGTGAGATAACCCTAACCACAGATGCGAACAATTAAGAAAAAAAAAAAATTCTAAACGGTGTCTCGATCAACAATGAGAAATTTTCCCCAATGCTCGAAATGTTTCAGTCCACCCACAAAGCGAACAGGCTCGCAGAGAGAATGGGATAACAGCGTCAAGCGCTCTCCATGACATCACAAAATCATCACCATTCCGAAATGAAAGCTACACCCAGTGTCTTCCTGATGTAAGCACAAAGCAACAAAACTCTCCCTTAATTAGCCCCTATTACAAATAACTAACAAGAAAAAAAAAACATAGTAACAATCACATAACCTCTTCTGACTACAATGGCAGCAAAATACGTAGTTAACCTGAAAAGTAACACAAAAACACTTCTTGATCTTTCAAACGCACTCATTCAACACTCGCGACACAGGTTCTCAATGCAACTGAACTTGATCAACAGTGCGTGGTCAGTTAACTCCCTCAGTCAGCGAAGAGGCATGTATACCAACCAAAAGGCACACACTAATACTTAATAATCTCAACTTCCTCATAAGATAAATCTCTTTGGAGCGCACCTAACCACTATAATATACCCAAATGTAGTTCCCCCTGCCCACCAAAATCTGTTACACATTCGAGAGTAAATCTCATTGCTTACCTTTAGCTAAAAAGTAGAGAAGTCCCAAGATATATCTGTACATACACACATGCATTCTCACTCTCGCTCTCTCTCAGGTCTACAGCAAAACAAGCCTTACCCAAAATAATTTATTTGACAATAATCTAATATAACTGGATTGCAAGAAACAAGAGATGAAATAAAATGGAATACTAAGGTTCACCAAATGATCAAACATATTACATTCCATCATATTCAACTAATTAATTTCTCTAAAGAGTTCCCCAGAATAGGTCAAAATAAGTCAAAGTCCAGTACATTCCCAATGAGTATATCCAACCTCTCTTTCTCAGCGAAACATCTGAAGAAGTCAATAAAACCCTTGTTAAACAAATGCATAAAAATAAAGATAATGGAATTCCTCCCATGTTACTTGTAAAGTACAGACAATGTAATAAAATGCTTGACATGGTGAGATATATGCTAAATGAAAAGAACAATCTACAGTTTGGGGAATCTAAAATGTTTCCTACCTCCAAACAGCAATGTTCACAATTCTTAATCGACAGGCCTCGAACTACAGAGTCTCCACCAAAGACTTCTATTAATATTCGGTGTTGATCTTCGAATGACAATTTGTTTGATAACTAATCCCTTCACACCCTAGGGCTCCGCCCAAAAAACATCTATGAACTAATTCACCGGAACTTGGACATTTCCGGCAAAAGAACTCACAGAGTCTTGTCGCTAGGCAGGGATGTTCTCACGTCTCAAGAATATCTGATGCACCTGACACGTATACAGTTCTCTAATCAGGATGCTCGTCAGACAACAGCTAAACATTCTCTCAGTGTTCTTTACAATGCCTTTAGCCACACTTATTAGTCAAAAATCTACTGTATTATAAATTCATAAAATATCTATGACCTATGAGTTTTCATATTATATATATATATATATATATATATATATATATATATATATATATATAATATATAGTATATATATATATATATATATATATATATATATATATATATATATATATATATATATATATTATATTATATATATTATACATACATTACAGAAAGACATTACACACACACACACATATATATATATATATATATATATATATATATATATATATATATATATATATATATATATATATATATATATATATATGTGTGTGTGTGTGTGTGTGTATGTATATAGATAGATAGATAGATAGATAGACAGATAGACAGAAAAGAAAGTTATATATATTTTACGCAAAATTACATCTGGAATGTTACATCCAGTCAAGTAACTTCAGGAGTTGCTAAGGATACTAGAGCTCACCACTGACAGCAGGGTACACTTTTCCTTTTCCTTTTATTTCAAATTATAAATTAATTTTGCGTAGAAGTGCTGTGACTTTTACTTACATTCACATGAATCATCCATCTGGTTGGAGACTTTTTTCTTGATTTGAACCATGATATATCCTTCAGTTCATTGAAATATGTACTTATCCTCTGCGAATTTTCCTGGTCTCAAATAACTGTATCCTTAGATATCTGGAAAACATGAAGTGAGGATCCCTAATAAGATCAGGGAATAATGAAGTTTCTCCTAAGTTTTTCGAAAGAGGCTCCATCATCAGTATTAGATCGCCGAACGGTGATTAATCTGGTCACTCTGTGTCATCCATCATTGCGATACGTGTAAGTATATGTGTGTGTGGGATGATTACACATGTAACTTTATGCTGAGAAGGAAGTAGAAACAGAACAAGACAGACCCAGATCAACGTATAAGAAATATCGAAAATAAAAAAACTTCCATTGTATACTGAAGATATTGATGTTTATAAGGATGGTGGGCATATAGAAATTATCCTTAGAAGCATGTGTGCAGGATTAAGAAATGCTTTGAAGCTGTGTAATTTTATCGTGGAACGGACCCTTCCCTAATTTACGCTTACAGGGAGATTGTTGTAGTGATTAGAATCAGGGTTTCCATTTACATTATAAAGAACGTCCTGATTTCTATTAAATTTTTGTCCTGTATTCCATCCAAAAACTGTTTGGTGCAGTCTTTTTTCGTTTTTAAGAGCATTTTGAACCACTGAAAAAAGGGAATCTAATCCCTTTGAAACGCGTCTCATTACTCAGAAAATTATTTTATTCTTTTTTCGTCCTAATATATTATAAATGTAAACAGCAGATTGTGCGATGGGGTATTTAGTTACAGTTTCGAAATTTATAACTCTCATTGTGGTGTAGTCTCTCACATACAAGGTGGTGTAGTCTCTCTCTCTCTCTCTCTCTCACACACACACACACACACACACACACACACACACACACACACACACACATACAAAGTGGTGTAGAGTTTGGTAAGTCGCTTGACATGTTTGTTTTGTTTTACAGGTATGTGTTGTTTGATGACTGACACCAGAGACGGGGTCTCTCCGAAAAGGTAGGAAGTGTTAGTTGTTCCCTTATTTCTGTAACGTCCATGTAACTTGTTCATGGAGTGACAGATATATTTCCTGTCATGTGTTGCCTTAATTTTTAGATCCGATATATCATGAACGTCCTCTTCCAGAGTCGTGATAAGCAAGGAGTCAGAGATCATAAACTTGAGTAGGGATGTGAAAGTTTTGCTGCTTTGTAGAACGAGAAACGTAAGGAAAAGGGACTGCAGGGTTTAGAAGATACAACCATCCATTAACCTCTTTTTAGTAGATATCAGGCATTTGCCTCTCTAAATAGTTTCCATTTTCATTATTTAAAGAAAAGGTAGAATTTTAACGGTGTAATATTTGTATCTGGTCTCCGAGGAATTCTCTACCATGTGTGTTAACTTGATAGCTTTATGTGGCTGTCCTGGTTCCTGGGAAATGGCAGCAGCTTTCCATGTACTTTTTATGGCTCCTTTTCCTTGGGCGGTGCTCACCGGGCCAAGTCATTTCCTGTGTCAGCTTTATCGCATAACCCTGCTGTCAATTTCCTCTGCAAGTTAGTTCAGCCGCCAGAATGCTTCGAGGTTCAGTTGACTGTTTGCTAAGTTAATGTTCTTGATTACTTTACAGGTAGAGAAGGAAACTTTCGGTCAGAGGAATAGGTCTTATTATTTGAGAAATGGACGGACGTAGATTTTAAAATGTTCAAGGAAATGCGAGGAGATTGACATGCGGCTGTTGGTATAATAGGATTAATTTTTAATGCAGTGACCTTCTCCATATTTTTCAGTTCGGTAGGATTTAAATGTTTCCAGTAATGTTGCCTCATAGGTTTCCCTAAGTGACATATACTTTTTATTTCCTTCTTATTTCTTCATTTATCGTAAAAAATATTTTGTTTCAAAGGATATTGCTCAGTTTTGATATTTTAAAACTGATGAAACATCGCATTTTTCATGGAGTAGACAAAACAATTGAAAATTCAACCGTTGGGTCGACAGTCATCTCAATTTTATATTGAAAACATTTACTAGTGTTGCATAATAATTAACTGTATATCTTTTGGCGTCCGATATCATAAACAGGTTGATTGCTGTTTCTTTTGTAAAAGCGTTAATGCATTTTATCTCTGTCACTTTCGAGAAGAAAATATACTGAAATTCTGAAAAACGATCCGATAAAGAGTCGACCCTTAACAAGTGAATGCCAGTTGTGAGCTCCTTAGGGAGTAAGGATTTATTTTAAAAAATTTGATTCCATATAATAAAGGAATAATAATACCGAAGGTGGTGAGAAGCCTGACATCCATGCTTGTTGCATCATTCTCTGCTTCCTCATGCCTTAAGAAGTGAATTCACTTTTAATAAAAACTGGAATCAAAGGCAGCAGTCATCATCTTAATTAAGTTCCTTTTATATCGGGTAATGAGCTCTTTGCGTCGTTATTTTTATTTTGATGAGACCATCTTTTGGATGCTTAGATTTGCCCCGTCGTATTCCCTGCGATTATATCGCATATTTTCTGACTTCTTTTTTTCTGGGTAATAAAAATGGTCAAGGAATTGGAGTTTTTCCATTCCTTATACGGGAACTGGTCTTTTTTTAAACTTTCTTTTACTCCTTTATTAGTTTGCCATTCCCGCAGAACACAAGAGTTGTTGGATACATTGTTTTTTACCAGTTGTAATTGCATATAGAATCCGTATTAAAAAGTAACTGTGTATGACAATCCGCATTCATGCCCGCTGAGATGTGTTGGCCGAGGCCTGGAATAAAGCAAAATACCAAGGAGGAAAGAATGAAAATCAAGAAAATAGGAAAGGAAACGATGAAATTGAATGGTTTAATGTCAGTTTGTGTTCTGAACCAAAGATATTCGTCCAAGTCAAATTTCATTTTATATGAGTAATACTGCATATACGCTAAAAGTCATTCGTTAGGTAGTGGAATACATGATCGCCAACTACTTATTGCTTAATATTACAATAAAATAATTGAGATCGTCACTGGCTAGTTTGCTGTTTGTTATGGGGTTATGCGATCAGTATGGCCTTTTGTGGTGGTACGAATTCATTGAGAGCTATCGCTTCTATGTATTCATGAAAGATGGCCCAATCTTAGTGTTATTTTCGATATTTGAAGAAGTCGAACAACAATAGTACTTCTTGTAGAGCAGTAGTATTGAATATAAAGACAATAAAAATAATTCAATGACACAATAGGAGAGTAAATTACGTTTTCGTTGTTGAGTTAAATATCTATTACATTTGCTTTCAAGGGGCTAAATTCAGAAGGCATCGGGAATAAGACTACCTAGGTCGATGCACAAAAATTTTGAACATCCGTGCAGTTGTTGTAATGACATGGTAATCGTTATAATCTAATGACGGACAGACAGCAAGAGTAAAAACTTATAAGTAAAACTAAAATATATATATATATATATATATATATATATATATATATATATATATATATATATATATATATATATATACATATATATATATATATATATATATATATATATATATATATATATATATATGTGTGTGTGTGTGTGTGTGTGTGTGTGTGTGTGTATATATGTATAGTTCTTCTCCTGCCTTTTATGAGAATGGGACTAATGAAGGCAATGGACTCTAAACAGTCGAGGTTCTAAAAATCTGAATCAAGAAACATCTCGATTTGCAAAACGAAAGAGCTAGCAAAGAGACTGAGATGATCATTGATCCCGAAGTTGCAGTTGCAGTTGCATTGTTGATGCTTTTGGAATGCGCAAGTAGGATGTTTCCTTCCCCATGTCTGTAGGATTTTCATGAATGGAAATGATGTACGATTTAACTTGTAAAAATGCTCAGCTTGCTAGTAGCTTTCAGTATCTGAAATAGAAAGTGATTTTGTGTGCTGTGGCATTGCCGTCTAGGCATCTAGGCAGTGATAGCTGTGGTCAGGGAATGACTTGTTGCTAAAAGAACATTAGATTATTGGATTCCCTAAACTCCAGTAGATACCTGTGTGTGTCGGAGACATGGATTCACTAAATAGAGCATCCTTCTTTGTGAATTCCATTCTTATTAGAGTGGACCATTATGTAATATACCTTTCGTCGTGAGAGCTTATAAGCCAAGGGCGCATCCGATATTATTAAACTGTTACAAATGTCATTGGATCTTGATAGTTCAAAGGTCAGATGTGGTTATGTCTGGTGGCTGCAAATTTCTCGTGGGTAATTGAAGAAATATTTTAATGTTAGACTGATGTGATGCTGTAAACGTTTTTTTAAAGCCAATTTTGCATTATTTGTTTAACCTTGCATACACACACACACACACACTGACGTGTATGTTGGCATCTTTATGGGTATTGTGTAATTCTTCGTAACTTCTTTATGTGATATTTTCCACTAACGATTTTACTGGAATGTATAGGGATATTCCAAGTCACCCGTTAAATAGGTCGAAGCTATTGAATTGTGTTGCTAGAACTTTTGTGAGAGTAAATGAGGTTGCTTTTCTTGCTTTTAAAACTGTCCTTTTGAAGGGGTTTCTTCTCCTGCTTCCGGTAATGTTGGTTTGCTTGTTCTGGGTCGTTCTCTTCGTCAGCATTCGAGTCCTCATGGGTCTTCTTGGTGAACTTCAGAATGTTTGGTCTCCTTCTGTATTTCTGGACATTTTTTCTTTCGTTTCACTTTATTTGACCACTTAGGGGTTTGTGAATTTATCTGAGCAGATTAAGCCAAATTATTATATTGTTAGCTTCAACCCTTTATTCCAGTAAAATACCTAAGATTTGATTATTTTCAGGTTTTCTCGATGCTTTTTATGCCTTCTGAATGTTTGGAAGAACATCTTAGTTTAAAATCAAATTCATCTCAAATATTTTTGTTAAGGTTAATAACCCTTAACTGGCGATATTTGGCTAATTAACGACTGTCTTTGAGGTTAAATTTTGGCTTCAAGTGACAGGTTACGTGTAATCTTGGTTTGCAGGGCCGTAAAATTTACGTAAATTGAATAATACATGATCAACCAAGACTCTCACACGTAACATTGGCGACCTTGCGTAGAATCTAAAGTACATTTTAGAGAAAGAATCTGGAGAAAAGGAAATTAAATTACATTAATTCCAAAAAAAAAAAAAAAAAAAAAAAAAAAAAAAAATAAAAGTCAGATATCGAACTCCATTTCATTCTTCCAAACAAGGAACGAGGCATAATAATAAGCAGTAAAGAGAATAGTTATAATAACAAGTGTAGCGAGAATTAGCGTAGGTAGGAAGGGTGCGACTCGAGAGCAGAGCGAATCACAATTTGTGTCGTTTAAGAAAGGGCATTTTACCGTGTTTGGATTCGTGAGAGAAGTCGTTCAAGTAACGAATTCTAAGGCCGAAAAAGCGGAGCCCATTTCATGTACACAAAGTAATTTAGAAATCGCGTCGGCAATTCCGATCGTTATTGTTTGCATATAGCGGGAATCATTCAAAAACCGTGTCAGTGAAGTAGCAAACGAACTGAAATAGTAATTTTACAATAAAGGTACCGTTCAACAACGTAAATTTACGCAGGCAAGCGAGCATTTCTCTTTTCATTCTTTTGTTTAATGTCCGGGTGAGAATACGATAACAAAAGACACAAAGTTGTTTGGTAATTTAGTTTTCCATCCGTAACGTAAAACGCTATGCATGATTGGTATATTTAAAGTAAAATCTGGATACCTGCATTTGTTTCGTTCGTTATTTTGAATTTGTGCTAAAAAGAAAATACCCGCCATCTTGATTCCTCCGCTGTTCGCGGTTGTTTTGAAATTGTTGAACTGTTTGTGAGAGAACGGCCATTTGATGTTTCCTTCGCCGGCCGAGGTTGTTTTGAAATTTAGGCCTAACGGGACCTTGGCCGCCATCTCAAGACCTTGTTATTGTGACCAGACTCTGCCCGAGCCACTCTTGGGTCATATATTTTTTTTTTTTGCGTAGTAGAAGCAGAACCCACCTCCTAATATCTTAGCTAGAAAAACCAAAAGATAATTTAGGCAGGGAAAGATAGGCCTTAGTTAGGAGTAATAACAAGTTCCTATACAAATACCTACTATAAAATCATATAAAGAAAATTTAAAATTTTACGATAAACTTTTGTGACGTCGGCTCCCAGGAAAATTAAGATAATAAAGTAATCCCTAAGGAAGCCAAGACGACGCATCTATATCATTTTATTAAGATCCATGCCATTGTGCATGTATAAAATCTTTGTTTACATGTTCTCAAGCAGCAAGAAATTCGCTGACTGAAAATCTCTCTCTCTCTCTCTCTCTCTCTCTCTCTCTCTCTCTCTCTCTCTCTCTCTCTCTCTCATTCAAGTAAGCATTCCTAACCTAAGTGTACGTGACCCTCTTCAAAGAAAGAACGGCCGACACTAGGCTAATTAATTCGAATACAATAAACCAAATAAAAGAAACACCTCTGTCCCACAATAGATGAGGACAAGTTAAGAGTAATTACATACAGTGATAAACTGTCGGTCACGAGTGAGGCCTGCTATCCAGACCGAAGCAAACAGTAGTTTTCACCCTCTGAAAAAAGAAGGGGCCAGCACTGGGGCCGGTACTGGGACCAGCCACTCACGAGGATCTTTAAGAAAAAAAAAAAAAAAAAAAAAACCCAAATTCACTTTATTCCACAGTGCCAATAATTTGCAGCACTCATCACTTGAATCACTTGAATCTCTCTCTCTCTCTCTCTCTCTCTCTCTCTCTCTCTCTCTTTTACCTTCCCTTTCTCTCTCATTCGATTGTTGCACTCTGCAGGGTGTAGAGTGCCTTTCCTCCCATATAGCCTAGTTGGACTCCAGTAGAGGGTCCCTAGGAACACATTGGCACCATAAGTGCCACTCCAGAAAAATAAAAAAGAAAACAAAAGGGAACACAGAAGAGAAAGTTCTTCTGGAACCTAACCTGCACCAGTGCCTAGGGATACTGAGTGCCACCAGTGTGACCTGTACACGGCACACCCAAACTACAGTGCCACCTTTTGAAAGGGTGCCACGTCATTGAAGAGACACTTCCTCGCTGCCCAAGTACGCCCAGTCGACCCGGTTAGACGCCCTTCCCCACCAGAACCATGGCAGCAGAGCATTATAAAACTTTCCTGGGGCTGGGGACGGCGGCAGGTCTCACCGGGCTCGGAACTTACTACCTGGGTTAAGGAGCAAGTGGACGTGGACGAGAAGGAAGAAAGACTCGAGCAGAAGGAAGAAAGACTCGAGCAGAGCAGAGGAAGTATGAAGCTGAGCAAAGGCAATATGAAGAGGAAAGAGAAGAAAGAAGGAGACAGCATGAGTTAGCCTGCAAGGAAACTGAGTTAGCCCTAAAGGAGAAGGAGCTCGAGCTTGAGAGAGCGAAAATGGAGAATGCCGAAGCTATGGCTAGCCATCAAGCCTCCAGTCCTACACCTGCTGCATCAAACGCTCCAATTTCGAGCATCAATTCCCTAGTCCCCAAGTGGACTGAGGACGAGCCAGAAGCATGGCTGGAGGAGATCGAGGCTCTTTTCGATAACTACAGCACCACGGAGACGGAGAGAGCCTTAATACTAGCCAAGCATATGGAGGGAAAAGCCAAGGCAGCGCTTCGCTCACTGGAGAAGAGCCAGAGAGGCAACATGGCGGAAGTTCGTAGAGTCATTACAAAGGCCTACGAGATAACCCCAGAAAAATGGAGACAACGGTTCCGAGGTCTTGCCAAGGAAGTCGGCTGGTCTTGGACGGAATGGGCATGTCACAAAACCCAGTCCGCACGCGCTGGTTCGACTCCTTGGCCTGCACGACGTTTGAGGATCTCTTCAATCGGACCATGCTAGAAGACCTTTTCCAATGTGTGCCAGGGCCCCTTGCAGTATATCTTAACGATAAACAGCCCTCCACACTTATGGAAGCTTGTCGCATGGCTGATTCGTGGGAAACCTTCAATCAGTCGCATAGCACCTCTCAGAAGCGAATCATCCCTCCGGCCTACCTCTCGAACTCCACTCGCCCGAAGAATGGACTGCCTAGCAAGACCCTGTGCAACTATTGCAAGAAGGGGGGCCACGCTGAAGCTGAGTGCCGATACAAACTCGGCACTAATAAGCAGCCTAACCCTACCAGCCAGAACTCCGCTCCCGATTCATCCGCTCAGCCCTCTCCTCCAACAGTTACTGCAGGCCACCGAGCCCATCCAAAAGGCCCATGCAAATCCTGTGGGGCTGCTAGCCACTACAATGCTGGATCTCCGGCCTGTCCACATCATGTCCCCACCACCAAATTTGTCAACCTAATCAGCACTTCATTTTCTGCTGCTGGTCCGCACGGATCCTTTACCCCGAGAGACTGGAAACCCAGTTCATCTCGGTGGCCCCTCTTCAGAGCACTAGCCTGCCAGTGACCCTTCCGGTCACAGTAGACACTGCGGCAGACATTAGCCTGATCACTAGGGCCCAAGTGCCAGCCGGTGCCATGGTTGACGAAGAAACCCGGTGGGAAATGAAGTGGATAGAGGGCCACACCATCACCGTTCCTACGGTCCAACTCCAGGTTATGACACCTTGGGGCACGATACCCCACCGCCTTGGCGTGGTAGGTGGAATTCGGCCCGGAGTGGTCTTCTTGTTGGGTCGGGATCTTCTCTGCGGAAGCCCGTCACCAACGCCACTCCGCAGCCACGTTACCTCCTCCACGGAGGCCCCATTGTAACTCTCAAAAATGACAAACCTCCACCTTCCGCCCACCAAAGTGGTCCGCGGAAGGGGCGCAACCCAACCTATTCCAGGCCTAGCCCTCTCCAATCGCGAAGGGCTGGCCCACCAAGAGGTCTTCCCCCTCCGCGAAGAGAGATTCAGGAGGAGCAGTACCGCTGCAGGACGTGCAAGCGGGCAGACCACTCCACAAATTGGGAGGGCTGCCCAAGCAAGCAACGCCCAGCGGACGCCCCGAACAAAACTCTAGGAGAGGCTACGATCTCCTGCTGGGGCAGGAATCTCTGCCGCAGCCAAACCCAAGTCGTCCCGAGAGGTAGTGCACCTCCGGACCCCTTGTCAGGCATGCCTGACCTCAACTGCTGCCAGTGCCACTTGCGAGCACTGAGCAGTGCCAGACTCCGTCCGCCACGGACGTTGAGCTACCAATGGAAAAGGCCCTATGCCGGGTCTAAATCATGAGGCGAATCCTCCTCCGGGAGATTTAGGATTCCCCATGCAGTTGATCATCGCGACTGGAGAGCCTCCAGCACCCGAAACTTCTTCTTTGCAAGATTCTTCTTTGCAAAATTTGACTCAGGGATGAACCCTGGAGGATCGAAATGGTACCCCTCCTTGGAAGACCAGGAACTGGCATCCTCGGACGCAGAAGTCGAGATCGCTCTCGCTCCGGTTGTCGCAGCAGCCGGAGTAGGGAGTCCTCCCGCAGCTTTTGCAGTTGCCCTGACTTCGCGCCCGCTAGCCCTTCTGGCCTGTCCCCGGAGTCGGTGCTTTCATCACCTGCTAGGCCAGCTACTGATAGGCCTTGGAGGAAACCGAAGAAGAAGAAGAAGAAGGGGCGGAAGAGAGCCCAGTAGTTGCCGAGCTATAAGCTCATCCTGGCACTAGTGCCCTCTCGGCACAGTGCCCTAACATCTAAGAGTGATCCTGGCCCCTTGCCCAGAGGAGGTAGCCAGTGTGATCTCTTCCTTTTATTTGTACCTAGCCTAGGCCACCTTAAAGTACAGTACATCAATTTAGTAGCCTTGTTCTTTTCCACTTACCACCGAGCCGCAGTAATCATGTAAGTAGCCTAACTAATTTCAGTAATCTTAACTATTGTGAAACGAGCCACGATGCTCAGGACACGCATGGCCTAAGACCTCAGTGAGGCACCCATTTATCATATGAGGCAACCTCATGAATTAACTAGTAAATTTTAATTGTATTAAACATAAACCATGTTGTAATTTAGTTAGAATATTAACTCTTATGTTGGTGCTACGGTCGGGTTAGGATAGGTTAGGCTAGGGAATATCATAGAATGTACCACTAGGCTAGGTCTAAAACACATCATGATTGTAGGAGGTAGCCTATAATAACCGTGAGCACCTTCCAGTACTATTAGAATTAGGTAAAGTAGTGATTATAGCTCGTATCCTATCTAGGGTTAGGTAGTTCTGTAGCTAGGTAGGCTAACCAGGACTAATCTGCTCAGGGGAAGGAGAGTAACCTACGAGAGGCGAACAGCTTGCTTAGTACAGACCTTCACGCCCGAAAAGGGAGTGAAGGCCCTCTTAAGGGGGGGAGCTTTTATAAATATTACTGCTGTTCGCCCTCGTAATTTTGATTGTAAAAATATCAGCCTGACTGAGACCGGGAAAAGACGTTGTCTATATAGGAGCATCTTCAGTTCAAACCTTAACGTCCGTTGGAGAACGGGATAGGTAAGCATTAGGCCTTAACCCTATAGGAAAATTTCCCATATCAGCCTTAAGAATAGGTGGTCCTAAGGTCCCTTTTTCCTTCCTACCTGTCTCTTGGCGAATGTTTTTTAACAAAGCGTAGACGCCTAAGGCATGACTGATAGGCCTGTTTTGACCCAGGCCGGTCAGAGAACTTCAGAGAGAACCAAGCTTTCGGAGAGATAACACGTCCAGTTGGACCTCTTCCCCCTTTCTTTGTCTATTATTCTATTAGTGAAGTGAAGAAACAATTGCAAGAACTCCACGTCGGTCGTTGATGCGCACAACGTTCGTCCTAAGGTAAAGTCGCTTTTTGTTCAAAACTTCGCCCATTCTTTTATCCTTTGTTTTCTGTATTTCAAATTTTCTTTGTTTTTTCCCCTTCAGCCACCACTTAGGGTATATGTGTTCACGAAGTCTAGATTAAGCCAAATTATTATATTGTTAGCTTCAACCCCGTTATTCCAGTAAAATACCTAGGATTTAGGGTAAGCAAAATCAGGTTAAATCTCGATGCTTTTGTATGCCTCGCGTCCGAATGTTTGGAAGAACCGTTGCGTTTAAAATCAAATTCATCTCAAATATTCTTTGTTAAGGTTAATAACCCTTAACTGGCGACCTTTGGCTAATTAACGTCTGTCTTTGAGGTTAACTTTTGGCTTCAAGTGACAGGTTACGTGTAATCTTGGTTTGCAGGGCCGTAAAATTTACGTAAATTGAATAATACATGATCAACCAAGACTCTCACACGTAACAATATATATATATATATATATATATATATATATATATATATATATATATATATATATATATATATATATATATATATATATATATATATATAATGTATATGTATATATAGTTGAATTCTTCTCATTCACGAAGATAAAATATTTCGATGTATTCCATAGTGAAAGTGAAGGAGAAACCAGCGATGAAAAGAGTTCGTAATTTGTCCCAGCAGTTTCGCCTTCCATCAGGCCTCTTTCGGGGAACTTTATGGATTAATCAGTTTAAGAAAGATATATTCCGGCCACAATATGCAACGCTTGAAATCATAGTCATAAGGAAGCATATTATGTTTACCTATGACTTCAAGAGTGACATGAAATAAAAACTAGTGAAAATGGTAAATGGTGTTTACAGCTGTCGCATCACAGGATAACACAAAATACAAATTGTCTAGTACATAATTCTTCCGACACAAAAGGTTAACAGTCTGTTGAGGCTAAATAGGTAATTGAGTAAGTAATTAAGTCAATATATTACATAATCTGTACTGATTTTTCATAATATGTCGAATAATATGTCTTGAATAAACACTGCTATTAAAGTTATTGTTTTCACTATGTTGACTACTGTAAATGCTGTTTCTATTAAATTTCTCTCGATAAAATTATTGTTCCTGAATAAAATTTTTGCTTTAGAATATTGAATTGGCTAAAAAAAATACTTTAACATGGTTACTAATGGCACTGCTTCTCTGATAAGTAATGATTCTGTAAGACTTGTTAGGAACCTCATTTATTCTTAAAAAGTCCTGGCAACACAATTCAATAGCTTCGACCTATTCAGTGGCTGGCTTGGAATCCCCCTATGCATTCCAGTGAAATCTTTAGTGGAAAATATCATATAATGAAGTTACGAAGAATTAAAGATTAATCATAAAGATGCCAGCTGTGCTATCCATTTTTCAACAGTTTTTGCCGATTGTCCAGTATGAAATTTATTGCCACCCCACCAAATTTCTCTCCCTCGCTTTCTGTAGGGAAAGAAGTTAAAAGCTGAGTCTTCCATTTAGCATATTATAGCATTAGTATGAGCAGGCTTCTTAAACGTGCATTGTTTTAATGTCACTATCAATGTAAAAATGTTCATTAGTTCCAGTGGAAAAAGTCTAAGAGGCAATTAGCAATCTAAACAAGCCTCTGCAATACATAATATCCTTATGTGAAAAGAGAAGAAACATAGCTAAGGGTAGTAGCCGGAAATGCAGTTCTAAATACCATATAAAGGTAAGCCATCGATCAGAGAAACATATGCATGGTTGATGAACAAGTTTGTGAAACCAAGGCAATAATGGATGGCACTTTAAAAGTACACTACTATGACAGCTTGTCTGGAGCAAGAGCATCGGTTTCTCTATAACTGCCAAGACGATTTCACAGTTTTGCAGAGCGGGGAGTGAATGACCTCTTGTTCCGGACAGTGTGAGGTCATGGCACCTCGACAGAATGTGGAGGCTGATGATGCTCTGCAGAACGAATAGCGCTCACCTGTACACTTAAGTCCAGGTTGTAAAGGTGAAAGTGGTAGGTTCTCATTGAAATCGAGTTTATGGAAGGTACTACCTGGGACATTTTCCGACCATGTTCATAGTTATAATTGCTGCTGTTGTTGTTAAACTATCGCTTCGAATTGTTTGATCTTAATGGTAATGATCTAGGGAAACTGCTAGTGTTCAGGTGGGAGAATAATACACAATTAGAACTAAAGCAGAAGGTGTGAAACGTACAGTAAAATTACCGATCTTTATGGTAACAACCGATGTGTCTTTCTTGTGCAGGGCTTCTGTCAGAATATAGTGCAGTGCTGAAAGTAATTATAAGAAATCCAAACGTGAAATATGTATTGCGGGTAAAGTATGGCTTCAAAATATCTTATATATATCTATCAAACTGGTTATGTTGTGGGCATCGTTTTCACTTTCTGTTGAAGAAAAATCTTCAAGTACCTATCAGACAACAGCGGTTATTGTGTATGATTTTATTTTTGGATGAATTCATGCCAAAACTGGAATAGCAGGTCACTTTTCATAGTTAATATTTTTAACGGTAGTTTTTCCATAATTTTAACTCTCTCTCTCTCTCTCTCTCTCTCTCTCTCTCTCTCTCTCTCTCTCTCTCTCTCTCTCTCTCTCTCTCAATTAGTGTCACTCACTCCTCTCTACTTTCCATCGTCCATTAAGTGCGATCGTTAATGATGTTCTATTTTCGGAGCAAAATGTGTTTGGTAAACTAGCAGAGGTTCATCAAAATTGATGACGCCCCATTAATAAGGCATTATCAGTGAAGGTATTTATTATTATTATTATTATTATTATTATTATTATTATTATTATTATTATTATTATTCATCTTTCTGTTTATTTTAGTAAAATTTATACTGTATCATAGTGTGCAAAGGCTCCCAGGGACATCCTTGGGCTCCTTACCCTGAAGTGTGGAAGTAAAAGTATTCTCGTTAGTACTTGTTTTTTTTTCTCTTCGATCCCATTTCTTTGGTGTACAATAAAAAAATCTTTTTCTATACGCCTGGAATCAGTTTACTGATTATGTGCATGTTCAGTTTGTGTTTTCTTGCACCTATTGTGGTTCTTGGCTTTGTGAATTTCTTGAGTCTCCTTTCCGTATTCTTGAAGACTTTCGACATTTAAGAAATTTGATGTTAAACCTCATTCATATTTCCTTCCTCTGTTCGTCTGTTATACGTTGAAGCTTTTATTCTAGTCCTGAAGACCACGAAAAAATGAAAGGAAGGAAGGAGGGTGGGGCTTAACTAGATAGGAACCGGTAGACCCTTTGGTCTCTTTAAAAGGTTTCAAGAGCCAGGGAAAATAAAAGCAGAAGAGAATTGTAAGCATTAGCATTATAAGAAAAGAGACGGTAACAGGCATGAAATTACCGATTTCTTTTTTAAGAGTAAAAATAAATTACGCATCGCCAGGACTGATCACACTTGCATGGATTCAGTCCAGAATGAAATTTGTAGTGTGGTCACATGTAAATTTTCATTCATCGTGCATGTTCGTATTCATCAGTGAATGTACACTGGCTTGCCTGTGATTGTGTGTGCGTGTTTGTGTATGTTGCACTGTAATTATATGTTTGTTTATGAAAACATAAAACTCGTAAAGCCTTCGATTGAAGGACGATTTGGTGTACTCTCCTTAATCTCTGTATGTATGTACTGTATATACAGTATATATATATATATATATATATATATATATATATATATATATATATATATATATATATATATATATATATATATATATATATATATGTGTGTGTGTGTATGTATGTATGTATGTATGTATGTATATATAATGATTTAATCGACATTATGAGGTTTTGCTATAATTATGTTAATTTCATAATTGTTGTAAAGAAGACTTACTAAGCAGATTTTTCATTGCCTATTTGATTCCTTTTCAGAATTTATATTTCTTACACACTAGGTTCTTTTAGTTTTATATACAGCATATGGCTTGCTGCATTTTCAAAGGACATTAAAAACAAAGTGCTCGGGACAGACATGGTTAATAATAATAATAATAATAATAATAATAATAATAATAATAATAATAATAATAATAATAATATATAATTTACCGATAATATTGCGTTCAATGAGAATCCAGTTACTATTTGTGCGTCAAGCTGGAGACTTATTATCCCGAGTATAATCAAACTGAAGAGTGTTGGTGGTGGTTGTAAGAGTTGTTCGTGATTCCTAGCTGTTTGATAGGAAAGTAATTAGTCGCTATCGTTTCAGGTGTCAGCATTAATTTATTTTATTTGATCAAAGAAATTTAATTTTTATTATTTCATTATTGACGTCACGCATGATCATATATATTAAGTAAAAGTTCCTAAAACTCAGTTTTTTTTTACCGAGGCGGATTTGCTCTCACTCGCAAGGGTGCCCTTTTTTTGCTCGGAAAAATTTCCTGCTAGCTGATTGGTTCCAAGTATTTTGTCCGAATAGCACCATTGTTTTCAAATAATTACCAAGTAATGTGAATCGAAACTTATTTACTAACCTAAATTTCTCCCTCAGATATATGTTTTGTCAATAAATAATGTTAACGAATAAAGAGGTTATAAAGAATTGTGATGGTAGGTCTAAATTTAATAACAACACCCGCCAAAGTCAACGACAGGAGCTTGTTTTCGGATGCACGCTGCATTATTTTTTTGCTTTTCACATATTTTAACACCAATTGGGATAAATTACACTAAGCATAAGAAAAACATGTTATTATAAACTTTCTTTGAATACCAGAATCTACTAAAAACATGGAATTAATAAAACTCGCTGTTGGTGAAAAGGAACAGCCTGTGGCTTTAGATAAAATTTAGATAAAATGACCTAGATAGGTAGGCCTAGTTATTCATATGGTATCCACATGCCAGCAAATGTTGATGGGCAAGAAAACTTTTCAGATACATATCATCTTTTATAGTCTTTTGTGCTGAATGTAAACCAACTCTTACTGGTATCCATTCAGTTAACCCAACACTGCTTCTAACCCGCGTTTTTGCTCCTTCATACTCGTACATATCTTGAACCAACCTCACATACTTCTCCGGTGTTCTATCATATGCCTTTTCTAGATCTATGAATACAATGTACAGTCCTTTCTGCTTTCCCGGTGTTTTTCCATCATCTTTTGGAGGGCAAACACTGCATCTGTCGTTCCTCTTTCTGGAATGAAACCAAACTGTTCTTCACCTACAGATGTTTCTTCTCTAATTCTTTGATCCATTATTCTTTCCCAGATTTCCATTAGCTGTATTCCTCTATAGTTTGCACAATCCTGGGTTTCACTCCTCTGTTTATAGATAGGCACAATAAAGCTTTCTCTCCATTCTTTTGGTATCTTTCCCTGACTGTATTTTCTTTGCTAGGTCCCTCAGCATGTCTATTCCTTCTTCTCCCAGACTCTTCCACACCTCTGCAGGAATTCCATTTGGTCCTATTGCTTTACCATTTTTCATCTTCTTTAGTCTCTCCTGCTCTTAAATAGTATGTGTCATACCAGGTTCTGGAATCCATTTTCAAAGAATTTTCTAGTATTTTCTTCATTTAACTGGTTTTCATAATATTCTTTCCAACTCTTCTTTATCTTATTCTCGTTGCATAAAACACTCCATTCCCATCCTTAACACGCACAATAAATATATCTCTCCCCTCGGTTGAGATAATAATATAATATAAAACTGAAGAAATTAGTCATATTTACGAAGAGGATAAGGAAAAAATCACGTTCCATAAGGTTGATTGGGGTTTAATTTTTTTTGGTATACCCTGACATATATTACAATATAAAAAACAAAAATTTGCTTGTTATACAAAATGCCTGGGTTTGGCCAAATTCACGTCAGTTTTTACTGGCCTAGTAAAAACTGTTGGGAAAATAAGAATTATGGCGCCCTGATCTTGTCCGCCGAGATTGTTTGAAATTACGGAAACCTCGACTGAATGTTCATTTTGACTTTTAATTCTCTAGTGGCACTGGTTATTTTATGCGTTTATTATTAATATACACAGAGTTTTGCACACCGAATCACGGTATGTGAGATTTACTGGCCAACAATAGTGTACAGTTTCTGAAAGCCTACATTTTGAATAAGGGTATTGGTTATCGTGCTGACAGGATATAATTCAATTTGAAAATTACAGTTTACTATCGAACATTATATTAACCTTTCACAGTCACTAGATCTGAATAATGTTAAAATGACAGTACAGTAACCTGTGGTTTGACATCCTGATGAAAGTGAACTATAATAATTTCTCTCTCTCTCTCTCTCTCTCTCTCTCTCTCTCTCTCTCTCTCTCTCTCTCTCTCTCTCTCTCTCTCTCTCTCTCTTCTGGCAGAATATTTCCCTTCCCAATGTAAAGGGACTACTCGAGTATGATCTTCCTTGAGGTGACTGTAGTATTTGGGATTTTTCATTGTCTAGAAAAGTTCTGTTTCCATCTCCGGGTGCCTGTTGTGTTTTCCTGGACGTTAATTTACATAAGGCAGTCTTCTTACATTTTTGTAATGGCTCATGAATATTCTAATAGCCAGTATACAGAATACAGGGGGTGGCGGAAGGAAAAAACGACCTTGGCCAAAGTCATGCAGAAAATATCAACGTCATCCGTTTCATACACATGCACAGAAAACTCGTCAGCCCCTTTTCCCCCTCCACACACACACACACACACACACACACACACACACACACACACACACACACACACACACACACTGGCCATTCGCCTGTCATGCACGCACTTGTGTGGTCCCCTAAAAATTTAGGTAGCTTCCGTGTACCCCGTCTATCATTACTGTTTGTTATCTTACTCCTTCCTAATTCTTTCGAATTACACTCACTTCACAGCCATTCGTCATCCATTTTTTCCTGTGTGCCAAAGCATCTCAAAACACTTATTCCATCTTTTTGCCTACACTATCCTTTTTACTATTGCTACTGTTCTTTATGATTTGCAACCATTTTCTTCATTCGTGTACATCATCCATACTTCACATCCATAAGCGAGAGCTGGCTCAGCAACCCTTCAGGATTTTCCTCCTTGACTTCCATAGACTCTCTCATTCTCCTCTCAGTTTTCTTCTCCTCTCATCGTATCATTATATCTATATATATATATATATATATATATATATATATATATATATATATATATATATATATATATATATATATATATATATATATATATATATATATATATATATATATATATTGTGTATGTATGGATGTGTGTGTTTGGCAAGAAATGTTTTTTGCAGGTTTCGTTAAGAACAAGTTATTGGCAGATGAGGCCTTGGTTGCAGACAGATTATGCCATTGCTATTACACAAATTTAGTGATTAGGTTTTTTATCATGGTTTATAAAGATAAGCAGGTGAAGCAGAAAATAGGTTTGCAGTTTAAAAGGCGGAAGTCTGTCTTGAAAATAAGGTTAGGAGACATTTCCATATTTGTAAAACTCGGCGAGTTTCTGCTGTGATTTGGAGGAGGAAAGAGGAATTGAGAAATGAAGTAAAAAATGGCAAAGCTGGTAAAAATTGGTAAAGCTGATTAAAAATGAGAAACGCCCATTATAACATTAAAAAAATAAAAGTTTAAAAGTTCAGACATTGGAGATGAAATCGCTTGGAGAAACTTTACCTGCAATTGTAAGAAGTCTGGCAATTTGTTATACACACATTTCTAAAAATTACCTGTTTTTGTTTAATGCTTTAAAATTAGTCTTGGCCTTGATGTTGCAGTTTAATAAATCTATATTATAAGAAGTGGTAGTTTGTCACTATTTTCCTCCTAAATGAGTTTTTTTCGGCGTTCTATGGAGGACGTGTATGAGAAAAAACGTCCTTAGATAAGGATCTTTGCTTAACGACGCTTTATCTTTCGGAAACTGTCTCAGGGGAGAAAGAGGCTGATAATAGTTTCGGGACAGAATATCCCGATAAATTTAGCTGCTGCGATAAACAAATAGACATTTATATTTACATTTATCAAATACACAGGAATTTAATACTAATACGAGTATTTGCTCATGACTTATTTTTTGGGTTTTTCTCAATGCCAGTGTCAGTCAATAAGTGAGATATATTGTAACAGCTTTGCAAGACTGTAACTCATCCGTGTTGATCAGCAAAACTTCAACTCCTCCTCTAAAAGTCATAGGGATGCCTGTCGTACCATAGAAGCAAACTTCCGTAAATGCATTTATTTTTTCAGTCTTTGACCAAAATATTTTGCTTTCAGAATGTTCTTTGTAACTTTTTAACCACACCTGTAATACAGAAAGTTCAGAGCCTTTGATTTCCTGCATGTATTGTTTTTATTTTTATTTGTTATGGCTTGCATTGTTATAAATACTCTGTCGGAGACGCGGCATGATATCAACTCAGTGATTTGCAGAGAAAGACCGACAAACACAGCGGGACAAAAGCTCTCTTTCCCTGCATTTCGTATTTAGTGCTATTAGTGTGAAGTAAATCACCTCTAATTTTCGTCAGATAATGGACGAACCAAGGCGTTTGATGTAAGTTTCTTTATTCATTTTAGGCGAAACGTTCTCAGGATAATTAAGACGGTTAAGAGCCCTTTTATGTCCAGCCTCTGAAAAAGAAGTTTCTCGTCGTCTCGGAAAATTCTTATCAAGTCTGGACTCCACCTTTAGATTCTCTGTCTCCTCCATTGGGAATGAGACGGTTTCGTATATTTCCTTAATTTGGAATTTAACATGATTATATATCGCCCGTTTTTCTCCTGTTTTGTTACACTGGTTTCATTAACTTAGAACATTCAAATGCAAGCGTACATGTTTGTAGCCCTTAAGTCTCTGCTAATGGTGAAGTTAATCTATTCGATCCCTCCTGAAAATAGCATATTAGCCATAAGTCGTATCGTTTTTTTTCGCTATTTTGCCTCTAAAATGCTGTAATTTTTAAAAATAAAAAATCTAAGCACCTTATGTCTTTGATAGCATTTATGTTGATTTTTATTGATTTTTTATGCAGAGGAGTAACGAATCCTTTTGCCGCAAAAATATATTTCCTATTAAAGCAGATCCTTGAATGATCTGATGTCCTTTGTTCATCCCACAGCATACCATTGTTGGAAAAATGATCCGAGCATCGTAAATCGCCTTTATTGTTCCTTTAAGGTGGAATATTATTATGATAAATAGAGGAGAAAGACGTGTTAGATGCCGCACGACTTTTATTTCTCAAAAGGCTGATGAGGATTGTACAATTTTCAGGACGAGGAATTCAGTTATTCACTCATGGAATTCCGGTGTTCTTTTTCTTTTCAATGTGCACTCGTAATAAAAATCGTACTTGTTTTATGCTTTTGTGCTCTGTACCTAATACATTTTTATTACAAGTACATTTTACTTGTTTGTGCACTTGTGCATTTACATGTGTATGTTTACAAAGTACTGTGTTTGTGCATTTAGTTATTTGTAAAATTGATCCACTCATGCAGCTTTTTACGAGGAATTTGATGCACTAAATTTCAGTTTGCAAGGTTGTGGCCTTCCACGTCAAATATCAATTTAACGAACATCTGATTCAAAGCTGTGACTCACTGAAATCGGGGGGAATTTGGTTGTAGACAAAAAAAAAAAAAAAAACAGTCTGCTTTTGTACATGGAGACAGGCGCTGTAAACCAAATGTACATAATCTTTATGTCGGGGTCTTTTTGTATGTATTTCCTGCCGTTTTTGAAACCAGGTTTATTAATTGTTGTTTATATACATTTTTTAAGGGATGATAGGCATTGTTAGTGTCGGCCGGGCTGAAATTTTCTTCAGTTTTCACTCGTTTTAAAAAATTTTTCAAAAGACAAGAATTATAAGGTAAATTATGTTTGAAAAATCATTTCAAAAGAATTTAAATTTCACTTTATCTTGATCGTGTGTTCTTATTTAATATTGATGAATTTTATGTTAGTCTTTTACACAATTAAATGACCAGTTCCATTTTGCACTGTGCGTTTCAGTAGCTCTCTGCATTAAGTATCGGACTGCTATAAACGAAGTGAAAAATCACTTAATTTCTGACATGAAAGGTAACTTTTCACTATTAATCCAATGGTATTTAATTAATCCGACTGTGCATCCATGAAAAACAGTCCTAGGCGTTCTGCAAGTATTTATGTATGTGCATGCGTGTGTACAGTAGATGTTATCTCCCAGAACTAGAAAAGTTTCCTGAACGACTTCCTTAAAGATGTTTTCACATCCCATCCAATGTTTTTTGCTGATAATAGTAATATGACTCTTGTGAATTTCAGTGATTCCTAGTGTTAGATGAAATCGGAGTGTTATTCTTAATAAACCTTTGTTGCTGCTGTGACGGTAATTCCCTCTGAAAGGGACAACTCATCTGAAACGTATGCCCTGAAGAGAAGTATCTTGTGTCTGCTATTGACAGTGGAGTTGTTGCAATACCTGGCCTTTTGTATTATTCGATACTTGGGTTTTACGTAGCTACCTGTCTTGGAAAGGAAAGATGAGTCTAGAGTCCACGATTTTGTGTTGGGTTGATATTCGCAACCTGAGTAAAAGCATCAGTTTTTCCATGTCTGTGCATCTTTACTGTGGTCGTGAAGGGGACCCGTTGTATTGGAAAACATTTTACCGCAATATGACAACGCTGAGGAAAGACTCAGGCCGAAGGGAAGAGCCCAGGGCTGGTTTTGGACAGCAAATTCAGTCTACTTTTATGAAGACCTCTTTAGCACGAAGTAGATCGAGGAAACCATGAAACAGACTTTCTGGTCATCAACAGGATTTAGTTTCTCAAGACAAATGAGAAATGATTCTGTTTAATGTGGTGGCGATCCTGTAGAAAGGAGTGTTTTCATGTATCTCTAATATCTTTTTTGTAAGTCATCGATTAGCTATCTTCAGTCTCAAGTTATGATAGGATAATATTTAGGTATATGGGAACTCTGTTCCTTATTTGAGAAGTGTTTTAAACGGATTATAGGTGTTTATGAGTGTAAATGACTCGTGGATAATTATGTACTTTTTTTTTTAGTATTTAGTTCCTTGGCTTTTCGATGAGCTAAATGACGAAATCAGTATTTTAACGATATACATTTACGGGTAAACCCCGTTTTTAATGGTATAATTGAATGTAAAGCTTTTTTTTTTTCATGACACGTTTGGTTTTGCAGGAAAATTCCTAGCGAAAATTTTTCTGTGGAATATATACTTTTTTGGAGACTTCTTGTTGAACATTCTCCTTGTAGGCTATCAAAGATGGCATTTGGATTCAAATGCATGACTTCTTGGAAAATGATTAAGGTTCGAATCGATGTTTGCACTGATGGTGTGAAAAACTGGAAACTTTCTATTTTAGTTGTTTTTTTATCGTATACTGTATGTTCTAGTATTTTTGATTTCTTGGACCTTTATGTAGTATTATGGAAGATTATGTTTTTATTTTAAAATGAAGTTAGAATTTTCACTCACTGTTTTTCCTCAACAATTTTCGGTGAAGTTTTAAGTTGAGGTATATGAGGGGGTTATACTTTTCGTTACTTTTGTACTAGTCAGTAGGCCACCTCTTTTGTTCGACTTGATGATAATATTAATAAATAATTTCCATTACTCATTAGAATTCTTAATATATTTATTCCCGTAGAGCAGTAGTGATGTCAGTGTACGTCTTGCGGCGCACTATAGGCATTGCTAAAGGTTCTTTGCAGCATTCCCTTCCACCCCTAGTTGCAACTGCTTTTATTCCTTTTACTGTACCTTCGTTCATATTCTCTTTCATCATATTTTTCATCCTATCCTAACAGATATTTCCCCCCTGTTACACTTTGTAACCTTTTTGCCCTCAATTTCCTTTCCACGCTGAATGACCTCACAGGTCCCAGCGCTTGGCCGTTGGCAAAGTTTTTTGTTATTCCAGTTCCAGTTTATATATTTATATATGATGATATGAGTATTGCTGACGGTGTAGGAGCTGCGAGGAAATTTTGCATCTTTGGCTTATAACGTTTGAAGGTTTACGATCGAGCTTGAACAACTAAACACCTGGGTCATTGTCCTCCTGCAATGAATTGAAAAGCAACAGTAGGGAAGTGAAATCATTGTGAAACGACATGTTTACGAGATCATTGTTAGATAAAATGTGTGCATATTGAACAAAACCCCCCAACTCTCTGATGTTGGTTTCATGTTGAGAAATACAGTGAGAAACAGAGCGTAGATTGCCGTCGCCCTGTTGGATGGTTATTGCTCTTCTATCTTGCTTGTTATGTCATTATAGCTGTTGTTTAGTGTATGTTTCAGTGAATGGATGAAGCTTTGATTACGGAAAATCTTAATGAATATTATGAATGCAGAAGAGCACTTTGCAGTTGCATAATTATTTTATCAATTAAGGATGTATTACGAAACCTGTGTAAAAGTCTTGAATTGATCCATAGGCACTCTTCATTCGAGATTTGATTCTCTTTCGACTGGGCCAAAAACCAAACCAACATCGACAAAAACAAAACCTCTGCAGAGATATTTCCTTTCATCATTGCCAACAAATCCTGAAAATTTCATGACATGACTGTAAATTAGATTCAGACTCACCTGTTTTTCCACTTTGTCGGCAACTTCTGCCCAGACGTTGTCTTTTACCCGTTGGTCCTTGTATTTGGAATGAGAAAGCTGCCATAATGATGGATGTTCGGCAACTACTCCACGAGGATCTCATCTTGTTCCTCAGAAAATTTAGGAGCCATGACGCAGTTACTGTACCCCTTCCAGTTCAGGTAATCGTTTCCGGCTACGATTATATTCACCCTCCAGCCGGCGGACTATTCAGAACCAACTAGATTGTTAATGACTCTACCGTCAGTCTTTCAAAGCAAAACAGCCCAATTAAAAAACAAGCAAATTAGTGCTCTAAAAATCGTTTGACGATAATTTTTATTCTGTGAACGATCACCGTTGAGCGATAATCGCACCGAGCAAAACCTACCTTTAGAGCCAATATTTAGAAGCAGTGTTACAAAACGTCATCCAAACGCAGCTAGCATCTAGTAATTCTTTATTAGGCAATAGTAGTCTGGATAAAATTTACTTCGTGTGAATGAAATAAAGAATTTGTGTATTCCGCAGGGTTTTGCGTAAGTTCAACGAGCTTTGATCTTGACAGAATTTCAGCTTGTATTTATGGCAGTTCATTATTTTTCTCTTCAACAAGCTACCGCTTTGGAAGGGAATGTTGAGGCATTTTTTACATTTGAATATTTTTCTCCTACAACTTCAGCTAAATGCTATTACTTTTGAGTGTCAAGAAGGCTTATTTGGAATTAATTTTGCAAGATTACTTGGAGCTTACAAATGACATGGTTACATTTAAGTATGTCAACTATAATTTATTACCATATGCCAAGTATTACGTTAGTGCATCAACGGTTCAGAGCAATTAATGTGTTCTTCAGATGAAATTGGTCCGCGGGTAAAGAGGCTAAAATCTGGATAACAGTGTGATGCCCTTCTGTGTGTGTGAATGAATAGCGCTTTGAACTTTGAGACCGGTGTTAGTCCTTACGAAATTTATATAATCGTAGCTCGATAAACATATCGGTTTTGTAGTGCAATGAAGAAACATGCAACACAACAGATGTCCTTTCTTGAACTACTGTCCTGACCCCCAAAAAGTTGCATAATCTCTCTCTCTCTCTCTCTCTCTCTCTCTCTCTCTCTCTCTCTCTCTCTCTCTCTCTCTCTCTCTCTCTCCCCACTATCCGATATGTATCATCGGCTGTAGTCGTAAGTAATTGGGAGCAATTAAGGCATTGGAGTATCTCTGGCCAGTTCCTTTGAGGGGTAAACTTGGTTCAGGTCAGTGGGGTTTCCTATGGAAAGTGATTTGGGTCGTGATGCTCATGTAAGGAGCTATGCTCGATTTATTGTATAGTATACCAACCAAAGGATATCTCTTGCCTCATTTCAGCTCATTTCAGCATTTGATTGCCTTGTGTGTTGGTCATTAGTGATTTTGATGGACTTTTTTTAAGAAGTAGGTATTACCTTTATTTAGTTATTGATCTTTAACATATTTCAAATGCAATGATGCTATTCGGACAGTCCATTTCAGCCAACAAGCAGCCGTCTGCCGAGTAAATGACTCCTCCCCTCAAACGCACTCACACAGCCACACATACACATACTTACTTTACACAGTAAAGGAGCACTCGCGAAATTATGGGTTTAATTATACCGCTCAGTATTCCCGATTTTGTGTGATTATTGAGTAAGTTGATTTTATTAGGAATTTCATTGATTAGCTGAATGGATCCTGAAGAAGGCCCTTATCTTGGTTGGTATCTTGGCATACTGGTTGAACGGTGTGACTTGAGTTGTTCCTCATTACGGGTCGACTCGACGGGATCTGCATACTGAAGAATTGAACTGGGTGTTGATTACTTGTTAGCTGTAGGTCCTAGTGTAGGTAAAGTAGCGTAAAAGAAGTCTAAAAGAAAGAGATCAGTGGTCTGGTTAAACTTGTATACTTAACTTTTTCACTCTAGTGGTGCAGAAGAAAGAAAGAAAATTTTAGGTGATTTTATCACACTTGAATGAAAAATGTAAAGGAAGAAAGATCAAAGAGAAGTGACAAACGCACGTTGCAGAAGAAATTCAGTGAGCATACTCACGGAAATGGGTTTGGGAGGGTGTGATTTGACTTTATTTAAAACTGTAGCTTCGAGCCCATTGGCAAAATGAATAGGGCCGAGACAGGTTTCGTTAGTTTCATTGCTGTAATCATTTCTCGATTCATTAGATCACTGGAAGTTCATACCTAAAATTTTGCAGTGTATTCCTTATCATTGATTTTACCTCCGACAAAGATGTTAAGCTTTTGTTTCGGTTTGTGTGTGTGTGTGTGTGTGTGTGTGTGTGTGCTTGGTAGCGGGATCATGACAAAACTTAGAAGTAAATATTGCCAAATTTGGGCTCGTGACTGTCAGTTGATTAGATATCGGGAGAGATAGGAATGTAAGTTTTGGCGAGAAGGGGCCCTGTGGCTGATGGATTACTCACCCTTGTTTAAGTGTTCCAGTGTTAAGGAACCGATACCTTCCGCACAACGATTTGGTAACCAAATATAATATTAAGTTTTTGACTAACAGCTCGCGATTAGAGTTCGGGAGAGATAGAAATGTGAGCTTTGGGAGCAAATTCCTTTACCTTGGCTGAGGCTTGCGGTCTCCAAACGCTCTTGTTTTGTTTAACAATATTGTACAGAACTGATTTTTGGCTTGTTTAAATTTAGACTGATTTCTCTAAATGAATTATGGAGGAAGCGAAGGAACTCCCATTGTCATGTAATTCATATTTATTCTGCCAGGACAAACATCGATACGTTTCGTTATTACTGTATACTCTTATCAAGTACCATGTTACACCATGTGTTGCGAGCAAACGAGGGAGGGTGTGTTGTTTCTTTTGTTTGTTACTCAACACTACAGTTCTTACTCTCGCAACGGGTGAAAAGCCAGATCCCTCACAGATGTTTTTTTTATATGTAAAGGAACCTCCATGAAGTTCCCAAGAAAAGAGAAGAACGAGTGGCGTCTGTTTAATTATCTTTTTTTTTTTTTTTTTTTTTTTTTTTGTCGTGATGACACCAGGTCCACCTGCAATATGACCTTTAGAAGGATGGAGTTCTTTAACGCATAGCAGTATCTCTTTAGAAAAGGAACCCCTTGACAAAAACCCTGCTTTATAAGTCTAAATATTAACTCTGTGCGCTTAGCTGCGCAGTATGCCCGAATGTTATTTATTGACTATCATATACTGGTAATTAGGTTTTATGCCTACACTTACTGGTATATTGGCCTTCTAATTTGGTGGGTGGGCGAGTTTTCAAATGACACCCATTCTTTGCAACCTATTTGTACACTACAAGGTGATTGTAGACCGTTATCTATTGAAGAACTGATTATTTATTCCCAAATGTTTCATTTTCTCCTCTATAAGGTGTCGTTGATATTCACTTTAGAATGTTGTAGTTGCAGCTTCAGCTAACAAGTAGTTTCTCCTCTCTCAGTATCCCAAACGTTTTCTAATCTGAAACAGAAGAGTCATGATGTGTAAATATCATGTATCAAAGAGCTGTAACTCCTCTGTAATTACAAATATCAGTCTTATAAACCAGTTAGAGATGCCGATGATTGTCCGGGTTCTATAAGGGAAACAAAAGCTGCCGTTTGGCGGTCATCCTTTTGGTGCTCGTCAGGCAGGTTGTTTAAAACGACATCCCGGATTCTCTCTCTCTCTCTCTCTCTCTCTCTCTCTCTCTCTCTCTCTCTCTCTCTCTCTCTCTCTCTAACAGAACAAGTAATCGTTCGCATTTGGTGGATTAGGAGGTATAAGTGATTATTCACAGAGTAAGAAGAAAAAGTGGAAAGGGTTTATAACGAAAACTAAGGATTTGTTCTTGCGTGGCTCCCGTAGCTTGGCTAGTGTCTTATATTTAATCATCATCTAATTTTACTAGGAAGGATGATTCATTAATATTAGCCGTTAAACTCATTTTGTTGGCTTCATCATTGTGGATTGCTTCTCGAAATCAGTACATTAGAAATTGCCTCTGGCATCGAGTTTCCTTGTTTTGTAAGTATGTGTGCATATATATATTATATATATATATATATATATATACTATATATATATATATATTATATATAATTATATATATATACTGTATATATATTATTTATATATAATTATATATATATATATATATATATATATATATATATATATATATATATATATATATATATATATATATATATATATATATATATATATATATATATATATATATAGGTTCACATGATATTTTCCCAGTCGCCTGAAACCAATTTTATCAAGTCTGGATGCTTTGTGTTAGAGTTTCTTTATATATAAACTTAGATCTTTGTTACAATAACATCGTCACGGGCTAAGGATAGTCAGTGGATGGTTACTGTGCGCAGGTCAAGTAAACCGTAAAAAGGAATAGAAAAATCAAACTTATTGCATCCGTCAGTGGGTTGTCTCTTGTCTATAAGGACGGGATATGAAGATATGTTGCTGACTTATGACCTAGGAATCTTCAGGAACATTGTCTCCCAGTTCATTAGGAACTTTCCTCCTTTAACAAGAGAAAAAGTATTCTGTCTGTTGCTCTTGTTAGGGTTGGCTGTTCTTTAGAAAACAAATTTTGGGTTGTCGACCGACTTTTGTGTTTGTGGAGAATGAGACGAACAAAACCGGCTAAGTCTAGTTCCACTAATGAGAGAGAGAGAGAGAGAGAGAGAGAGAGAGAGAGAGAGAGAGAGAGAGAGAGAGAGAGAGAGAGAGAGAGATTACCAATGAGTCAGTCTCATTAGCAGAGGAAGGATGGAGGGGAATGGAGCACAGTGACAAGCAGAGGGATGCATATATTTTACCGTATTGTTAATGAATGATAGAATAAGTATGCTTTCAAGATCACGATTTATATTTTACTTTATAGATAGTGACAAAAATTATAATTAAAGATGAGTATAGTTTCAGTAATAACCCACTAAAAAATATTTCAGGGTCCAAGTATAAATATGCAAGACAAGTGAAGTGAGCCATGAGACAGAAGATAAAACTCAGCTGAAGATTTAATAAAATGAATTAGGTGGCCACCCTCCGGCTAAGGGCAGCAATATGGTAGAGAGAGTTTATTTAAAAATCATTTGTTATTCATAGTAAATATTGCAAGAAAAAAAAATTTGGGTTACCGGGACCTCCTTTTCAATGTTTTTTTTTTTTTTAAGACCAACGTTTTTAGAAATGCGTTCATTATATGGATATATTTCGATTTTATAAGGGTTGTTTAGTCTGTTGACCTTGTGAAGTAATTGGACTGGTTAGAGTTGAAGAGGAGCCCTCCCCTCTGAGGTCGTATTGTGTAGAGGCTGTTATGATATTTTTTTTTTACAGAGAGAGGGCGCTCCTAAACTTGTCATTTTATTTGTGGACTTTATTGGCCTGAACGAAGGAATTTTAAGATTTATCGCTTATTATGTGGCGTTTCAGTATTTTAAGATTGTGAAATACAACGTTGGATTCGTGAGAGCAAATCAGTCAGTTAGTCAGCCTTTCATTTGAGTTATAGATAACACAGTTTATTCAGTGAAATAGACTGCCTTTGTATGTGCCGCAATATGTTTGTGTTTTCATATTTTACAAGAGGACCTAGTCGCTCTTGCATTTAATCCAATATTAATGACAAGAAACAAGATCTTACGGCGGCTAACAAGTTTTTATTTATATTCGAGGTTTATTAGCTGTCGTTATTGTCACAAAGTCGTTTAAGCTTCAGGTATATTGTTTAAACAAGCCGTGCCTGTTACTTCTTTTCAAGTGAGATTGTATGATATATATAGCTATGGATAAGTGGTTGGAATTCCAGTTCACCTGTTTTATTAAAACCTGGCTAGTAAGTGTTCCTTAGGTAATGGTAATCAGTTACCATTATATTCAGGTATTTGGTTCGTGGGCAGATAATACGATGCTTTTGGGAAATTGCGGTTGTAAACTTTTATTTTAGGGTCTAAAAGGAAGTTCGTGTGATTTAAAAGGAATCAGGATTCAAAACTGTAGCGATAACAACAATAGCTAGTTCAAACCCTGGCACCATGATTAATATTCATAATACTCTTGATGTTGACTCATGGGAAGGAGGGTCGTATATGAATTATTTGCGAAAATCTAAACTAGGCTTCGAAACCAAGCGGTTACCAAAAATTTAGGTAGGGTTTCTTCTTTAAGGCAACTTCACTGAAAGCTTGAAAAATGCAAGGGTTATTGAAAATATTTGAAAATGCCGGAGATGTTAAGCACTCGTAAAAGAGAAATTTGCACTTGAAAATGTCCTTGATGGCCTTTGCGACAGCTGCATTGCCCTGCAACATTTTGCAGCTTGGCAGCCACCCAAAACATAATCACCATATCCGAAGGAATACTCGTACTAGCACGGGTGCCAGCGTTAAAAATCTTAACAAATCACTTGATTTGTCCTTGTCTGGCAGACCGTATAATGGCAAGGGTCATGAATACTGAAAGGAACGAAATAGTCCCCAAAAAGATACCAGTAAAGACCAAGCCGCTAAAGGTTCTCGATGGATTCAAGCGAATACACAAGAAAGATATGGAACTTGAGATACCTCAGGCCAAAGGAGCTTATTAAGAGAAGACGTGTATTTAGTAAGAACATTGTAATCCAAACCTTTAATTGAAACTCATAACAAACGCTTTGAGCAAGAGGGAAGTGACAAGGATACTAAGTAATAAACATATGCAGGGTAGGAGAAAAGATTAAAGTTCATTAAAGTGCCTATAAAAGTAAGTGCATAATGCAGGTTTTGAGTTATTATAAATTGTTTACATGCTCACATATGGAACAAGTTAAAAGACATGAAGCTTCAACATTATATAATGACCATATAAAAAAATTCCGCTTACAAATGCATTTATTGTCGGCATATTTGATTTATCAAGCGTGATTTTTAAGCATCTTTGTTCTCATTGACATAATGTAACTTCGAGTTCACCTTTGTTCAGTTATAAGACCGGGTTTTTTTATCGTACCACAGTAGGCGTTTAATGGTTATAGAGAATGAGAAGTTCATACTTAGAGTAATGTTGTCGAAGGTTCACGCGACGTGGTCGAGGAAACCTTCAAATGTCATCTTCAACGTCAACTCTGTGGTTGTACGGATCTTGTTCATTTTAACTTCAAATTTTGTCTTCAACTGTTGTTTATTTATTCATTTATTTATTTATAATTCTCGGTGGCCAATTGCAGTAATGAGATGTAAATGATAAAAGGTCAGTCCAGTATTGAGAGGTAATTAAAAAATAATATTATTTGCAGCATATGTGATTGTTTGTATTTTCTTCAACATGATTGATCACAGTCAGTCTGAAAAAGTCTAGACGAAAAAAAGGAGATTTATGTGATTATCAGGAACCGGGGCGAGAGGAGTGAGAGGATAGAGAAAGAATCCTGGGAAATGGTCAGAATTATTAATTTCTAAACGCGAAGATGATATCTAATCACTCATGTGTTCTTAAGTGAGAGAAGAGAGAGAGAGAGAGAGAGAGAGAGAGTAGAGAAAGAGAGAGAGAGAGAGAGAGAGAGAGTTGAATACGTAAGTCATCATTGTTGGTAATGTTTCTTAAGTTGCTATTATTATTATTATTATTATTATTATTATTATTATTATTATTATTATTATTATTATTATTGTCGCTCCTATGACAAAGAAATAATAATTACCAAACCTTGTGACAACATGGGCTTGTAATCCCTAAGATGTAATCTGATTTTGTTTTTCGAAGTAGGAAAGTTTCACATTTATTTCACTCGTATTATCTGTAAATGGTCGATTGAAGACTTAGTAAAACTATGTGACCACTTGACAATTCCGTAAAGGACAAAACAGAGATGATGATGGGAGGGAATATGTTTTGACGGTGCTCAGGGAAGCTTAAGAAAGGTTTTCCGTAATCGTTCCTTTGTCTAACTGCTTCCTCATCTCTCCCCCTCCCTGGCCTTTGTTGTGGTTCGGATTGTGGTAAACATTTCTTCAGCTATAATAATCATTTATCTTATGGCTGCCCCCAAGGATAAAACGTTTTCTGCTCTTTATGGATTCTTGTTTCCTTCGTCTCTCAGATTGTAATTTCCTTTCTTTTTCCCAGACAAGAACACTTGTCTCCCTCTCCATTTTGCCTTTTTATTGCAGTTTTTGATATTTACTTTTTCTTTCATCCTTTGTAATGGTTTTATTTAAATTTACAGTATATTAGCTAGACTTTTGGTATTCATGCTGACATGCATGAGTGTTTTATTGTTAGTATCTAATGGAACATATGATTTTATGAATGAGAAAATAGAGCTTCAGACTTTAAGGGAGAAGTCGAATAGAAATTCTGTGAAAGCTTTGGATTACGTTGACCAAAGCATTAGAATCACTTATTTTTGTAACATTTGGCTAGGCACATCCAAGATGGTTTTTATTACTTAAAGTCAGTTGGTTCTGTAATGCTGTGTTATCATAGGCTGGTACTTGGTGTAGGATTTTCTTTTCAGTAGTTGTAGGGCCACAAACTTTGTTTGATGGGCATTATTATTATCATTATTATTACAGAAAATGCACTGATACGCATAGGGAGGAAGCCAAAGTAAAGGTTGTTAACTAGCTAAGAGTTCCGCATAATAGAATTTCTTTTTTGTAAAAAATATAAAACTTAACTGGAGAAAATAACAAGTAGTTTAGAAATTTAACAAATATAATTATATGAATGTATAAAAACCAGATACGAGAAATAAAAAAAAAAAATGTTGGCTTTGAGCATGGCTTTTTAACCTAGCACTGCAGCCGGTTGGCTGGTTGGTTGGTGTAGCTTGGCTTAAGCCTCAGCGTTGTGCTTGCGCAGAACTTTGCCCCAGGTATAGTAAGGCGTTCATGCGGGAAAGAGTCATAATTTGCATCTGTACTTGGAAGACTCCTTCGTTCTGGGAAGTGTGACATCGTGACTCCCCAACAGAATGTAGATGTCGGACACCCTGTCAGACAGATATTGCGCACTCACTGGGAGCACACACACATTAAAGTTAGAAGCTCAGGTCTTTTTATTAAAGAAAGTTCATTGCGAGTGACCAAGCTGGGATCCTGACAACAGTCTACAACACAATTACACTAATTTGAGAAGATGGGAACCATCCCATATTTAGCATTTAAACCTACTGTTCTGTAGATTATACAGATCCAGTGAAGATGCGGATAAATTGTTTAGCTGTATTGAAACAAATTGTTTTAAACATTCGACACAGCTATAATTTCTGTGGACAGGGAGGTTTGCACCAAATACCTGTTTTCCGGGAATATCTGAAGGTCAAAGGAACTGCTTGTTATTTCTTGTTATATATATATATATATATATATATATATATATATATATATATATATATATATATATATATATATATATATATATGGTGAGTGCTTGCAGCTAAGCTGCAGAGTACTAGCGCCTGCTGTAACAAATCAGTAGCTCGATCACGGCCCGCAGCCCACTAGTCGATCCAGCTGTGTAAAAGTACCAATGCCGGTTAGTGTCGAGGAAAAGGGGACGGGGCTATTCATAGGCTTGATGATAGTTAGAAGGTTCTATCCTTGCCTTCCTCCCACCTCTCCCTCGTAAAGCAGCGAAAAAGGCGTTCGATAAAATGCATTTTGCAGTTTAAGGGTTTGGAGACGATGTCATTGTAATCATTCATATATATATATATATATAGTATATATATATATATATATATATATATATATATATATATATATATATATATATATATATATATATATAACCGAATCCCAAAAGGAAAAAGACAGGCAGAAATTTCAGTATACAAGCGCTTTCACGTTTATTGACGCATCATCGGTAATGAATGAGACAAAGATATAAAGGAAGGTTACAAAGTAAACAAAACGAACAGAATACCAGATGTTCAGTTGTCAAAGGTAATAACAGAAAGTTAATCAGGATAATCCCGGATCGAGCTGTCACAAACTGGAACCCTAAGACCACACAAAAAGAAAGAAATACTAAAGTTGGAAACTTACAAAATCCAAAAACATGTATTAACCTTGAATACCAGATGGTTAATTGCCAGGGGTTAAAAGAAAAGGTTAATCCACACAGCAAATCCGGGATCACGCGGTCAAAAACTAATCCAAATATATACTTAACCATAAGGCAAACGGCCATTACCATTCAAATGGAAGAAACGTGTATATTAATTTCGCTTATATTTATCAACAACTTTTTAATCATTAAAGCATCAAGTTTAGATAAACCAAGACTTAAATTTTCTAGAACACTTTCATTATTTGATTTAACAAAACAAGACGAATATCATTCCTGTGGATTTAAACATACACTGAGTCACATTACATCTACTGTGATTTTTAAAGCATATATATATATATATATATATATATATATATATATATATATATATATATATAGAAATCATCAACACAATCACGTGGAACAGAAATAAATTTCTGACTCGTCGAGATCGAACCTAGGTCTCTCAGGTGGAAAGCAAGGGCGATATTCACTGGGTCATAAGTCTAAAAGAAGCTGGAACCGCGAGAGCAACTGCACCAAGGAATATTACCTGGGCAGCTAACTGCTTGCATACCATATGAGTTTTCCCCAACTTCCCGACTCAGCAATGACCCAATAGTCAACATTTCATTCGAATTATCCCTTCTGAGTGAATAAGATAGAAATCATCAACACACCTGAGAGACCTGGGTTCGATCCCGACGTGAGTCAGAAATTTATTTCTGTTCCACACGTGATTGTGTGTTGATGATTTCTATCTTATTCACTCAGAAGGGATAATTCGAATGAAATGTTGTCTATTGGGTCATTGCTGAGTCGGGAAGTTGGGGAAAACTCGCTGGTATGCAAGCAGTTAGCTTGCCCAGGTAATTCCTTGGGTGCAGTTGCTCTCAGGTTCCAACTTCTTTTAGACTTGTATGGCCCAGTGGATAACGCCCTTGCTTTCCACCTGAGAGACTGCATCCCCAATGAGTCAGAATTTATATATATATATATATATATATATATATATATATATATATATATATACACACACACACACACACACATATATATATATATATATATATATATATATATATATATATATATATATATTCTTCCATATATAATATTATATGCAATTATATATTCTTTCAATTGCATGTTGGGGATACTTCTGACTGGGAACCAATACATCGTAATAAAAAAAAAATGTTATCTAAGTGAGAATTCAATAAGGGAAGGTCTCAGGAGAGAAATTCTGGGTCTGAATTAATTACATCTATTTACAGAAATCAGAAGAATAAATCACAGGGAGCTGCATACACTAGGCTCTTGGCACTTTCAGGTTAAAATTAACAATAGACAAATTTAAGGGTGCCACTCAATTAATAAAGAGACATAAATAAAATCAGCTAGAAGGGTTGCTTGATGGATGTAGGATCCCAGAAGGATACAGATGTTCCACATTTTTCACACACCCCTTCTGTAATGAATGGAGAAGGAACATGATCACTGGGTGAACCGAAACACAGTATAATAATTACATGGGAAACTGAAGGCTCAAGGAGTAACGTCAGGATGTGTTCAGTTAAATTACCGATAAATTTCACGGTCTATCGTAATGCAAGGGGAAAAGGAAAACAAAATGGGATAAGAGTAATAGATAAATGACAGAACACTCCACCACACAGTACCTCTAGTCCTTTAGTGAAGCTCCTTGGTTGTAGAATAAAATGGCTCTCAGACAAGTGGGATTTTCTACACGTGGCACTTCCGGTAGCACAAGGATGTTAAGGCGATCGGTCTGACAAAGAGGTCAAGCAAGAGCTCGGAGGTCATGCTCAGTGGTGTGTTACTGGGTCAGTCTACTGGGCGCGTCTGCCCCTGACACTGATGTCAGCCCTTACTAGACCTAGCTTTCTCGCCGGCTTTGATAGCTCCAAGCAATTCAGGTTTCCTGGCTGAGGAGGGCGATTCCTGTTAATTCGTGCTTCGGGCATTTTCATGTTTCAGCCTGGGAACTAGAACCTGTGTAGGAACAAGAGGGATCAGCTGAAGAACGAGTGTCTTGGAAAAACAGCTTAAGTTAATCGCTTTGTGGAAACTTAGTGAGGGAAAGTGCAGACCCTAACTCATTTAATGGGAAAAATTTAATTAACAGGGAAACGTCTGAAGGTGAAGGCTGCTCCCTGATCTGGGTGTTATTTCCGAGTTTGAGCATGAAGGATGCCAAGAAGTGAATACTAGCAAAAAAAAAATACATATATACATATATATATAAGTATATATATATATAGCATATATATATATATATATATATATATATATAAATAAATTTCTGACTCCACGTCGGGATCGAACCCAGGTCTCTCAGGGTGGAAAGCAAGGGTGTTACCCACTGGGCTTACAAGCAAGTCTAAAAGAAGTCGGAACCTGAGAGCAAATTGCAGCACCTAAGGAATTACCTGGGAAAGCTAACTGCTTGCATACCAGCGAGTTTTTCCCCAACTTCCGACCTCAGCAATGACCCAATGGACAACATTTCATCTGAATTATCCTCTTGAGTGAATAAGATAGAAATCATCAACACACAATCACGTGCGGAACAGAAATAAATTTCTGACTTTCGAAAACTCTCTCAGGTGGAAAGCAAGGGCGTTACCCACTGGGCCATACAAGTTGAAGTCGGAACCTGAGAGCAACTTACCTGGGCAAGCTAACTGAGTCTTGGGGAAAACTGCTGGTATGCATATCATTGCCCAGGTAATTCCTGCTATCTTTCAGGTTCCGACTTCCATAGACTTTGTATGGCCCAGTCTTTTCCACCTGGAGATTTTGGGTTATCCTGAAGTCAGAAATTTATTTTTTCCACACGTGTGTTGATGATTTCATTTATATATATATCTATATAAATATGTATGTAATGGGGAAGGCATTTTCTTATTAATCAATTGTTGTACTGCTTGCACTTCTGTAGGAACAAGTTGTTTATTTAACTATGTTGCTTCACTTATCGTGCCTGATGTCAGCTATCTTAGAATAAGTTCATCTTTTATTAATTTTGGTTAAATGAAATTTATGTTTCCTTGCTTACATTTATTTAGTCTTTAAACTGTATAACTTTTTCCACCTTTTCAATGGGTAGCAATGACCGAGTCTTTATCTTAAAAGGCAATATCGTAAAATTCTTGACTTAGAATTTAATTTGTGCTATGGGCATTCAGAAATTCTGTATATAAGTTCACAAGTCTGTTCGAGCTACAGTCACTTCTCCACACATCTCGCACACTCCCTGCCCCGATGCCTTTTTCTAACTGACTCTGCTTCTAGAGCCTTCGTATATATGGGTATGGGTTCGATGCCTAAATCTGGTATAATTTTCCCTAGTTTCGTCCAGATGGGCTTCCCTTTTCCATTAATGTTTCACGTTTAATTGTCTATGCAATTCGTTCAACGGTTGTTATCGAGTTAACGTTATGGTGTGCGAGAGGTCACCGGGCGAGGTCAAGATCTAAATTAGTTCATCTTTTTGCCCAGCCCAGTACTGGTAAACACTTTTAGTCACTGGCGACGAACGGTTAAACTCGGCATCTGTTATCACTTAGTTTTCGTTACCGTCTTTTCTGTTTTTGCTCTCTCTGTCTTTATCAGTGATTTTCTGTATGCCCTTGTGCATATATTGAAATAATTAGTTTATTGAATTATGGACTCGTTTCTATATATATATATATATATATATATATATATATATATATATATATATATATATATATATATATATATATATATATAATGCAGTAAGAATTTATCTTTGTTGAGAAATCCCTTTAAACTCAAAAAATTAATTTCCTTGAAAACGAAACTCTGCTTTGTCTGCAATTCAAAATGGCTGAACTTAATATCATTTAGCATAAGAATATAATCTTCATTCATTTAATTACACTTCAGTCAGGGGCCAGTAAAAGACCAGATTGCCTTTCCACATCTGAAGGTGAGGACTTGAAAGGTTATTCGTTATTAAAGGTTGAAGGATATGACGACTTTGGAGAACGTGCAGCATATTAAAAAAAACTGCCAAGTTCTGCAAGTTAGTGACCCTGCATGCGTCAGTTATTTTATCCTATATTTAGCGTTCCTGCTTGTCCCCATGGAGATAGAGAGAGAGTATTCATTTGTGGATGGCAGACATAGACTATTTGAGGTATTCACTGGATTGTGAAATGAAAAAGTCGATGAATATTAATTACGGGAAGAGCAGCAATTCCCAAGAGGACTCGAGTAGACTGCACACAGATGGAAGAATTGATAGAAGAGGAGACTGCTCAATTGGTAACAGGGCCTATGTGTCTCAGTAGAGTTTGAGGATTAATAGGCATTTATGTCAAACACGAGTAGAAATTCAATTCTTGGAGTCTGTTAACGAATTTCCACTTTGTTTTGTTATTAGAGTATAAAGGATGTCATTGGTCGTGGTGAATAAAAATGTCCTTCTCAGTTCTTTTCATTTTTAATATTTTATAAATTAACGCTTTAACTAATTTTTTATCTAAAATTTTATTATACGAGAAATCTGTGCGCATCTTAGTATATCATAATAATGTGATGCTGTGATTGTGTAATTTCAAATAACTTCACAATATAGCATGAGTGGTTGAGTTGATAACGATTAATTCCTTTTGATATTGGAATCCTCTCTTTCTCTAGACATGCTAAAAGATTTTAAAAGATGTCATGCCATGTGCATACTGTATGAGTAATGTTGATTAGACAGTTTTTTGACTATCGATTTTTAGTATGGTCTCGTCATTCTGCTGTAGTAAGTAATTATAAATTGAACGACTTTTGGGTGTGGCATGATTTCACAGAAGCTGTGAACTTGTAAATAGCCTTCCCTATCCTGCTAGCCTGAAAGGGAAGAAAGTAAGGATCATCCAGCGGAGCCTGAACGCTTTTAAATATCATCATCATCATCATCGTCATCATTACCTCTATTGCCATGCGACTTGAAAGGCCTCTGTGAAATTCCGCCCCTCGTATATTTTGGAGCTTTATCTTCATACGTCCCCTCTCATCCGTAGCCGCTCTTCTCATAGTTCTCTCTCGCAAAATCAAGGAAAGGCTAACTCTCAATCAACTTCACCACAACCTAGAACCGCATCTGGATGGTGTCTCCGTCATTCGCTCTCATGGCCTCCGAATCAGAGGCTCCGATTCATGGAATTATCCCCTCGCTTAATTTCAACAGTTGCTAATCAATCAGTGCTCATATTTAAGTGTAAGTTAGAAAAGTACTTGTGTATCTTTCCAGGAGAGCCAACATTTCAAAGACTGCAATTCTTGCTGGATTTGGCTAATTTTTTCCAGTTATTGCAGTCAGATTAGACATCATTGCCTTCAGTAACTGTAACAAGTAATGTGCGAATCCGCTTAGGGAAGGGAACGATTAAGTAATCCGCACCTCCTGATGATTTAATCTCTCTCTCTCTCTCTCTCTCTCTCTCTCTCTCTCTCTCTCTCTCTCTCTCTCTCTCTCTCTCTCTCTCTCTCTGAAGAATAAAGATATTTTTCAAGAATTCCGTGATGTAAAACTTGTATATTTGATTGATATATTCAGTCCCTTCTGGTTTCTAGATGACGTGACTTAACTCTTCATTATAAATGAAACTTAAAGCTGTAAAACAACAATTTCATAGTTCTCATTCTTTACTAACTGCATTTCAACAACACTGTTTTTGTTATAGATAAGTTGCTTATTAAAACAAGATTTAGAGTAATTCAAAGTATTTTTGGTCCTAAAAACTTGGTTTCTTAAAAATTAGACAAGTTAGTATTGTATTAGGAAGGGTGTATTCGGATTAGTGCATATTTTGCTTAGGATCAAATCTTACTAAATCCTTGTGGCAAGTTAATGGCTGATAGCAGGTAGTCAAGGAAATAAGAGATGTGAAGATGTTCGACAGAAGGAAACTGTTTCTAGATATTTCCGTGGATAAATGCACTGAAATATCTCAAATTTAATTCCTTTTGTACAGAATCATTGAGGATGAACTCCAAAGGGCAACAGAACATTGCATCGCAGTTCCCCGGCCTCTGAAATGAAAAAATCATTAGGGCCTTCAGTGTCAAGGTCTCGAATGTAAAAGCGATGTAAGGGATTCCTTACCTTATTCATGAAAGCGCCATGGTCTTGTATCCTGTTAGACTTGATTTAGTTCTCCAGTTCATAGCTCAAGAAGATTATCCTTAAGAGGGAGTGTCAGTTATGTACAGTTCTGATATAGTTTTATTTTCTGGCACTGAATGACTGTTACACACTCGTGAAGGAAATTACAGTTTATCAGATATTACAATGAAATTAATAATCATTGTCATCAAAGACCTAATATATATATAATAGATTAAGTAAATAAAGGGATAAATGTCATGAATTGCGTGTGTGATTTTGTAGGTGATTTGAAAAGAAAAATATTTAGTCTTTCAGTAGTGCAGTAATAATTTGATTAAATACTAATTGACACTAAAGGAAAATGAAAGTGATTAATTAGATTAAAATATCCCATATCGAGTGATTGGAATGATTTTGTCGATCAAACTTTTTAAAGTTTGTTTTGATATTTTTGATGTGTCTTGTAACTGCTTGTCATTCATTATCGGTAATTCCAGTTTACGCAGCACATACATCACCCCAGTAAAGGTTCTAACTTCAGAAATCTAATTTTGACCCATGGGTAGAGAACTAATTTGATTTTGTAATTTTGTGAAGAATTCCTTTTACCTGATTTTAGACCACCAGTAGATTAAGCATACCCAAAAGACCTGAGGTTTTATTTGGTGTTTGATGTTGTGGCAGTGGATTGCTCTGGAATGAGTGATATTTCGATGTTTTTTCTCGATGTAACCACGAAAATATGTTGATAAGGATTAGGCCGTCAGGTCTTGGTGGAAACAGCAATGAAATTGAAAGTTTCAGGATTTCAAGATAAGTTATGTGTTAATGAGGTCAAAGTTTGTCATTACGACTTTAAAAACCTTTTTTATAAAAGATTTGTTCTTAATTGTAATGTGTAAATTCTTGAGTTATATTAATATTTACGGTTTGATGTTTGTTAACCATAGTGTATTGTATATCGAATTATGGTGATCGTATTAAGGAATACTGAATAATAGTAGTGTATAATGGGTATGTCAAGGGTACTTATTTTAATATTTCTTTCTAGTATTAGTTGCTAAGTCCTTAGGTTCCAAAACATTTCATTTCATTCCTTATTCCTCCTGCCATTTGTGTATTATACATTTTTTCACTGGTATATTGTTGTAACTGCTTCGTGCATGACACAAACACTATGATTCATCTTTTCAACTGTGCTAACTTTATTTAAGACTTTTTTATTTTTTTGTTCTATATCAAGTTCAGTCTATGCCACTTATGCTTCATAAACAATTAAACAAATGCTATCCTGTTCTGACATTCATGTAGAATCTACACGTCACTTCCCTTTAATACAATCCATAAAGAGACTTTTATGTCTTCCGTACGTTTTACAGAAATCCTGATACTCTTGTTGCCTCACATAGTCCGGGATTTACTGCCTGTCAAATACTTATGCAAGTTAACCGCTTCAATTTTTCACCAGCAGTGCCAACATTCATAAATCATTATTCCTGGCAAACTTACTGTTGCCAACATTCACTTTCAGCTTCTCCTCTTAAATGGACTTTCAACTTTTTCACCGGTGTGTGCTGTAAGTCTTCGCTATTATCAATTTAATGCGAATCATCTCCAGTTAACTAGCACTCAGAACATAAGAACAGTAAACAGCCATGAGGGGATACCGTACTGTTGTTCCAGACCCTCCTTAAGACTAAACCAGTAACTTCTAGTTGCTCTCAACAAATTATTATGCCTTGTATTCTCAACACCCTCCACACTTCATCGGTGTCAGCCATGAGCATCCCCTAATTCCATACAAATATACACCTTCTACATCTTCAACACCCTTCACATTACATTGCTATCAATTTTTTTTTTCTTTCTTTACATGTCATTTTCCATGTGTATCATAACTATTTTATAATTAGCACTTTATCAGCTCGCCATCTTTCTTTTATAAATCTACGCAGCTCATCTTCTATCGACTCTTCTCTTTTCTGTCTTCTTATTTCAATTGAAACGTTAACATACCTCATTATGCTTGATAATGGTATACCTCTGTAATTCTTACGTTGCTGCTCATACAAAGGAGTCATATCTCACCCGCTAATCTGGAACCTTTCCCTCATCCAGACTTGCCTCATGCATCCAGGTCAGATTCAGTTACATTGCTGCCAATATACCACTGCAGTTCGCAAGTAATGCTACCGACTTCTAACTTTTCCATTCTGCAACGTGAAATTACTACCCTACATCCTAAGGAAATTTAGAGTAATCCTTTTCACTCTTTCATTATTCAGAACTACCTTTCTTGTAAATTCAGTGACTTTTCTAAATACCTACTCCATCAACATAAGCCTGCATCATCTTCAAAAAGTACCTATCCACGAGTACTCTAAGGTCTGTTCATTCATTAACCTATCTCCCCTACACACTTTTTTCCTCTTTCCCTAAATATTCATGAACTACCACTTTTCTCTCTCTCTCGTTCTTTCCATATTCAACTAATTTGTCGAGAATATTTTATCAACTTCTGAACATTTAATTGTGAAAAGCTAAGTTGATTATCTCTCTCTCTCTCTCTCTCTCTCTCTCTCTCTCTCTCTCTCTCTCTCTCTCTCTCTCTCTCTCTCTGTCACATTAAAGGTTGTTCATAAAAAAGAAAAAAATATTTGAAGTTAATAACGAAAAAATGTCGTGATGATAGTCTTTGTAACAGGGAAGGATTTAGGAAGAATAATTAGACGCTTCAGCTGGAACAGCAGACAAAGACAAAAGATCTTGAGACGAGGAAATCGAGGTACAGTAGATTCAAGGAAAGGAGAGACGCGAGAGACCATCTTTTGTCCGAGCAGTTTCTTTTTCTCTCGTGTCTCTGCAGCCAGTTCATTTTGCTCCGACTTCCTTTGGAAGTACAAGTAAAGGGAGGCTCTTCATTATTTTGCTACAGTGTAGGTCCTTAGCAACCTTCTTCTATCCCTCCCAGAGTTCTGTTTCATACAGTATAATACTGCAACAGTAGAAGTTCCTCTTTTACTCTTGGTTTTTGGAGCTGGAAATTTCTTTGAAGACTGGAGGCTGTTACACTAATTTGGTAAAAGATTTTCACCTATACATATATTATATATATATATATATATATATATATATATATATATATATATATATATATATATATATATATATATATATATATATATATATATATACACACATTTTTGTTCCTATGAGGTTACAAAAGTTTGCCTTTCAAATATGGACTGTTTGTGATACAGCTGGGTCCTGGCAACCATTGTGCGTTCACATATTTCTTTCACTGTTATTGTGATGTTTATTATTCGAAATTAATTTGTGAAGTGCTTTTGATTGCATTAGTGAGGTCTGTAGTGAGAAATTAGGGCTATGAGTGTGAAATGTGCTTGTTCATTGTTCTGAGCTCTTGTGAAGCATGGAGGCTAAGCTGAGCTTTGTTGCAATAAGTTTATGTTGCCTCTTGTGGTTGACCTGCACTCTATGTGCATTTCCTGCAAGGAAAATGAATGTTAGAGAATTTTCAAATGTTCTGAGTTTAAGGTTAACTCTCACCTGTAGTGAAGATTACATGAGAAGAAGAGGAGGAGGAAGAATCAGAAGAAGGAAGCATCTTCCAGGGAGCTTACATTTAGGCGTTTGCCTCTTCCCTCTCTCTCTTCTTTCCCTTGTAGGGTCTCACATGGACTTACATAATCGTCCATCTTGCCTGGCCGTCTGAACTCATTCCCTACAAGCATCTGCTCCTCACAACAAGCATCTCCTGACATACCCGCCAAGCACATGCATATAAGAAACACAGCGGACATCATACATCCTTTTTATGCATACTGTCGTTCATAATAATGTCATGTAATATGTATCTTTCCCTTAATAGAGGCAATACAGTGTCAGCTCTCCAGCTATATTTATCAGAACTCTGTTCACAACTTGTACACTATATAGAATTATGTACTGTTCTCCATTCTCAAACAAACACAGTTGACTGTATATTAATCTCTATTTTGTTCGCCTTGTGTAAGACACTATATTTCCACTAGCAATAGCCCTTGAGCTTTTGGTTTGTTTTGAATGAATTAGTAAGTTTGTAGACGCTGCCCCATACTCACACCTTCACCACATTGGCAACCAAGGAGATGACCAGCCCAGTCAGCCCCAACGATGTCAGTCTCTTGAAAGCATCGCCGTCTCCTCCATATGTCTTAGACCCCCTCATGCCCCACAACCCAGAAGCTTGGTTCTTTAGGACAAAGACAATTTTCCAGTCGAAGGAAATCACCCCCTCAGCACGCAAAGCAGATGCTGTCCTCGAATTCCTGCCAGACAACATTTTTGAGCAAGTTGCACAATGGCTCGCAGAACTTAAAACCCATCACCTACGAATCACTGAAGGACCAGCTGAAGTCATCCTTCAGCATGCCACCTGCCCTAAGAGTCAAGACGTTCCTGGACAATGTTGGGGGCAGCCATAGGAGATGAGCGGCCATCGCACATCTACAAGCAATTGCGGAGGTTGGTAATGCTACCCGCCGTAAATGGACAACCCGAGTCAGCCCTGAACCACGCGAGAGAGGTCCTCCTCACAAAACTGCCCTGCCAAACAGTGGCAGCCATGCCCAACACCTTCACCATGCTTATCAAAGAATTCCTAAGTTTGGTTGATGCAGTACACATGGCCCACAAAATGGCAGAGTCCACCCAGCCACCCATAGCACCAGCAGCACGCTGGTCCCAACAATCAACCAACATGGAATCCAACAGTGACCCAGAGGAACCGGCCACCCCCATCCAAAAACACAGCTTCCCAAACATTTCAACAATAGAAAAACCAGCCAGAAGAAAAACAAACCACCTGAGGGAATATGCTTCTTCCATCAGAAGTTTGGAAGAAAGGCCCGCAGATGTAACAAAGGCTGTCTGTTCTCAAAAAACGTTGTAAGAGGGTCGCATCAGCAACCCAAACAACTAGCCTTCAGCAATGAGCAGACTAGTTGCCTCGTAAGGGAAGCTGCGCCTGCTTTCCGCTGTCTTTCTTCCAGATACAAACTCAAAGGCTCAACACGCTTCTTCATAAGGGATGAGAGGTCGAACACAGGATTCCTTGTCGACACTGGGGCATGCAAATCATTCTTGTCAGCCAGCCCACACAAACAACTCATCCCCGCCCCACCCACCAACATCCACTTATCCACCACTTGAGGAACACCACTCAAGATATACAGGAGGTGAACCCTGAAACTGTCATTCAGTGGGAAAGGCTACAGCTGGATGTTCATCACGGCAGACGTAATGTTAGCACGTTTAGGAACAGACTTCCTAAAAGAACACAACCTGCTGGTGGACGTAGCATCAAAACAGTTCATCCCGAAAACTGCCCCCATATCATCACTGCAACAACTAATAAAGCAACCCACCACCGTATCGTCACAACAACAGCAGATACAACAAACCATACTCAAAGCATCCATCCCACTGCCAGAAATATGTCGCCTCCTACAGGAGTTCCCAGAGGTCTTCAAAGAGGACCTGCAGCACGACTTAACCAAACCAGCAAAGCACAACATCCAGCACCACATAGAAACAGAAGGTCCCCCAGTACACGCCCGCTTCAGACGTTTGGCCCCAGAAAAACTTGCCTACGCCAAACAAGTATTCAGGGAAATGGAAAAGGCAGAAATATGCCAGAAAGCCCCCAGCCCAAGGGCATCCCCCCTCCACATTGTACTAAAACCCGGCGGAACATGGTGGCCGTGCAGAGACTATTGGCAGCTAAAAGTTAAAACGAAGCCTGACAGATACCCGTTGCCGAACATAGCAGACATCGCCAACCAAAGTAGATTTGCTGAAGGGATACCTCCAAGTTCCAATAATAAAGGATGACATAGAGAAGATAGCGACTATCACCCTCTTCGTCACCTACACGTTCAATTACAACTGCTTTGGCCTTCAGAATGTGGGGCCAACCTTCCAAAGACTAATGGATGAGCTCCTGGGCGATCTTCCCTTCTGTGTTGTTTATGTTGACAACATCCTCGTATTTAGTCCCAACCTCAAGCAACACCTAAAAGATGTCAAAAGGGTGCTACAAATACTCAAAGAAAACAGACTTGTGGTAAAGGAAGGCAAATGCAAGTAGGCAAAAACAACAGTGGAATTCCTGGGACATCAAATAAGCCCCGACGGCATCAAACCCCTCCCAGCAAAAGTAAAAGCAATCACCAACTTCCCAACACCAACCACAGTCAAAACAGTACAAGAATTTTCAGGACTAATTAACTACTATTATTGATTTATACCCAAAGTTGCTGAAATCATGAGTCCAATGTATAACTGTTTAAAAGGAAGACCTCAAAAAAATGTTGGTCAAATATTCAAGATAATGCATGTTTAGCAGCAAAGCAGGCAATAACCTCTGCAGCACATTAATCTTTCCTTTATCCCATAGGTCCCTCACTTTGATGCTGATGCGAGTAACAAGGCGATGGTTGCAGTACTGGAGCAGGACATAGATGATGGTCGTTCACTGCTGGTGTTCTTCAGCAGAAAGTTAATGACAACAGAACAAAAGTACTCCACATTTGATAGAGTTGCTAGCAGTCCACAAAGCCATCTGCCACTTCCACTACATGCTTGAAGGACGGCAGTTCGTCATACAAACGGACCGCCAGCCCTTGATGCATGCCTTCACAAAAACCACAGATACACGGTCAGCACAACAGCAGTGTCATCTGTCTCAATAGCTGAACACTTCTGCACCATCAACTACCGGAAGGGGTCTTCAAACACCGTGGTTGATGCACTATCGAGAAACTGCATAAACACCGTCCAGATAGGGATAGCCTATCCCGAAATAGCAGAGGCGCAAAAAGATGGTGTGGACCTACAGCGACTGTGGTGGGATAACCCTGTCCTTGTGTGGAGTTACCTATCTCTCAAGATGACCATCACCTTGCGAAACAAGTACCAGATGCCCTCTCCCCTACCTGTCAGCAGGTCTCAGAAGAAGGCTTTCAACCTCGCCCACAACCTGTCCCACCCATCATGCTGTGCACCCGCCAGAATTGTAGCGGAAGAGTACATCTGGTGGGGAATGAAAGCCTACACAAAAAGAGGATGAGAGAATGCCTTCAGTGTAAGACGTCAAAACTAATGAGGCACATAGAGAGTGGAATAGGAGAGTTCCACACAACACACCACAGCCTCACCCACATCCACGTCAACATAGTGGGCCCTCTACCCCTGTCAGGGATGCAGATACCTGTTCACCATCGTCGATAGAAATACCAGGTGGCCAGAAACAGTAACGATACAGCAACAGTCGGCGGAGAGTTAAGTGAAAGCTCTCATCAGATGGGTCAGCAGGCATGGAGTCCTGCAGATCATCACAACTTGACAGGGGGGCCAACTTCATGTCCAGTTTATGGAACACCCTCGCAGATAGTTTGGGGACAAAGATAGTACACATGACTGCCTACAACCCAGAAGCCAACAGTATCATTGAAAGGCTACACCAATCATTGAAAGCATCACTCACTGCCAGATGTCAAGGCAGCAGTTGGAGAAAGGAGTTACCTTGGGTCCTACGGGGCCTGAAAACGTCACTATTACAAGCAGCATTCGACACATCTCCAGCAGAAGCCCTGTACAGACAAGCATTAACATTGCTGGCAGACATCCTTCAACATCCAACAAGCCCGACATTTCCCCCATCCAAGATACTTAAGACACGGCCAGAAAAGTGTACTTCCCCAACGAACTGGCGAATGTCAAATACGCATTCATAACGAGTGGACGCACACAGTGCCCCCCCTCTCCTCAGCTCACTTGGGACCATACTGGATCATCCAAAGAAGAGACAAGGCCTAGCAGATGACAGTTGACGGCAGGACTGTCTGGGTCTCCAGTGATCACCTCAAACCAGCATACCTCCCAGACACCAACCTACAACCATAGGCCTCTCTATGGCAGGGAGTCCTTTAGGGTCCCACACGTACCTACACAAATTTCCATCTCACTTGGCCATCCAAACTCATACCCTATGGGCATCTGCTCCTCACAACAAGCATCTCCTGATGTATGCGCGAAGCACACACACACACATAAGAAACACAGCCGACATCATACATCCTTTTTATGTATACTGTTGTTCATAATAATGTCATGTCAAATATATCATTCCTGATAGAGGCAAAATAATGTCAGCTTTTGCAGCTCATATATAGAATCATGTACCATTGTCCATTTTCAAGCAAAAGCAGTTGACTGTATATTAATCTCTATTTTGTTCACCTCGTGTCAGGCACTACATTTCCATCGCAAAACCCCTGGGCTTTTCTGTTTGTTATTTTGAATGAATTTTGGCCCCTGTTGTGGAAGTAGCCAAGAAACCACGCTTGCCTATAACAGAGGAAGATTTCAGCTATCATAGTATGGAACTTATAGAGATGCTGAAAATGGAAGAAGGCTTAAGAAGCATCAGCAGACCATCATGGTGGGCCACATGGGACTCAAACTTTCCTTCATCCTAACAGCAGACTACAGTGACCCACCTGCTGCCACAAAGTGGTGGTGTGAAGCTCTCCTCCATACCCCCGACTCATCTTCAGTGAAGGAGAAGGCTCAGAAGGAAGAATGTCCCAGGGCTTGTAAGAGATCACACTCTCCATCTAGTTACTAAATGATATAGGGGAAATAGGAGAGGATCGCCTTAAGGGGAGATCACTTCAGGTATGATGCTCACCATTGGGCAAGAGAGGCACCATGAGTCACTTCCCGGCTTCTCCCTCCTCCTTAGAGGCTGCTCCCCATCAATACATGGCAGTTGCCAGGTCTGGCAAAAGAAGAGATGGTCTTCATCATGCCAAGGAGAGGATAGGTGGAGATATAGAAGTAAGAGGTCTTTAAGGAGTCATCATCATCATGAGAAGAGCCGGGACAGGATGCCGTATTCATATCGGAATATGTAGTTGGGAAAGTAGATGGAACAAATGATCTTATTACTATGGGGATTCTAGGGAGAGAAAGTGCTTGGGTACTCCTTGGTCGGAGGGCAGGATTTGATGAGCTGGGACTCTATGCTTTGCTCCTTTCCCTTCAGTGAGTTAAGACTCTGCTTTTGTCCTTTCTCTTTGGTGAGCTGAGGCTCTCTGCTCTGGTCCTTTCCCCTCCTCCACCCTCCCACCCCCACCTTGTCCTGTGTCAAGGGCAGTGCAAGGATACGGAGGTGCCACCCGAGTTTGAGGAGAGGGGGAGAAAGTAGAATTTAAGGCACAGCAAGGTTTGCCTCGATGGGAGAGGACATCAAGACCCCAACCAAGAGACATCAAACCTGGATGCCCAAAAGATATGGTACAGACCAAGGTAGCCATGGGTGATGGGTTGCCCAGCAGAGCTCTGGACAGTAAGGAGTGGAGGATTGGGTGGTATCATCCTGCAAGGCAGATACAGGCTCTCATTTGAGGGTTAGAGGGCCCCACTCTCCCCAGAACCAATCTTGTTCCTGTCGCATAAGGCCAACTCCATCAAGGACAAAACACTGAGCAAAGGTGCAGACAGTGTGGCAAAAAACGGGTGGTCTAAGTAGATCAGTAAATGTTACTGGGGTTCTGCAGCCACCTCTTACTAGTAGAGAAGGCGTTGGGAGGTTGGAGACCTGTCATAGACCTCTCAGCACTGATTGAATGTATACTATAAACACCATTCATGATGGAAACAGCTCGTTCAGTGCTGGATTCTATAAGAGAAAGTGACTTCATGATTTCATTTGAACTGGAGGATGCCTACCTTCACATACCAATCAACACTATATGAGAAAGTTCCTGAGGTATGTTTGCCACCAGATGACTTACCAGTTCAAAAACCTCTGCTTTGGACTGGTGATAGCTCCATGGGTATTTACAAGAACCTTTGCACGGATGTCGACCTGGGCACACTACCTGGCATAAGGCTGAGGAAATTCCTAATGTCAGGATATTCCTTGCTTTGTCAAAGAAGAAATTGTTAAGGGACAAAGAAAGTTCATAAATCTATGCAGAGTTGGAGATAATGATGAAATGGGTGAATTTGGACCTAGTTCCAAATCAAACGATAACACACCTGGGAATGATCCTGGATATGGTAGCTGTCAAAGCCTTCCCTGCCACAGCAAGGATACTCAACCTGAGGCAAGTGGCACAAGATTCTTAGCAAGCAAGACACAATCAGCATATAACTGGCAAGTGATAATAGGTCATCTAACATCCTCAGAAAAACTAGTTCCAAGAGGAAGATCCACTGACAGTCCCTGCAGTGTCATCTGAAGAGAAACTTGTCATTCCCAAAGAAGTCTCTGAGTTAACTAATGCCCTACAACCACAAGGTAAAGGTAAGGCAGAATGACGTTCTGTAACAGGGAGTGTCCCTGATCATACCACCCCCAGACTTGTTGGCATTCTCAGATGTCTCTCGAAAGGGCTGGGGGCACACCTAAATAGAGAGTTTGTTTCAGGGATATGAGAGAAAGAAATGGAAAAGACACAAAGAGTCTGGAGATAATGGCAGTGTGGTGGACCCTGTAACACTTCCAGAAAGAGTTAAAGGAACACTCACTGGTTGTGATGAGCAACGAAACCGCCATAGTGACATGCATCAACAAACAAGGGGAACCATCTCTTCCAAATTGTGTAACTGATAGCCAACTACATAACTACGATAAGGATTATAGTGGAGGACTATCCAAGCAAAAGGGACCAGGTATTGGGGATAGAATGGTCTCTACATCAGGAAGCTGCAGTTATTCATGGTGTGGGACAGGCTGGTGATAGACCTTTTCACCATGAGTATGAATAGGAAACTACCAGTCTTCTGATTACAATATATTGGACCCAAAGGCTGGAAGTATTCCAGCACCCATGGGACAACGTGGAATTTGACCTCTTCCCCTCGTTCAGTCATTTAAGGAAAAAAAAAGCGTTTTTAACCCCAGGACTCTATATGACACTGGTAGCCCCGTGACCACACACAGAGTGGTATGTAGACTTCCTATCTTTACTAGTGGATGTTCCAAGGCAGGCACTGCAGTAACCAACACTGATAGTACAGCCACACATCAGGCTATCAAACAACTCCTGTGACAGGTTTTTCTAGAGAACAGTGAAGGAGATGATAGATACACTGTGACAATCCTTGGTGAATATATATCAGGGAAGGTGGGCCACCATCTATGGTTTGCATCACTGAAGAGGTCATTCTCCACTTGAAACCTCTCTTCAGTGGGTAGTTGACTTTCTTGTTTACCTAAGATGAAAGAAGGACCTCTCAATTTTACCTGTGAGAGGTTATAGAGAAGCCTTCGACCAAGTCTTTTGGGTGAGAGGGGTCAACCTGTCAGATTCATGGGAAATATCTATGTTGTTTTAGTTTTGAACAGTCTTTCCCACCAAGGGAAGTGATACCCCCTGAGTGGGATGTCACAAGAGTGTTGAAGAACTTGTGGGGGCCACCTGTTAGCCAATGCAGAAAGTGACAGACAGAGACCTGACACTTTAGACTGTTTTCCTGCTGGCCTTAACCTCAACCAAGAAGGTTGAGGAGATACATGGCTTGTCCTACTTAGTCTCTCACTCAGAAGGGTGGAAGCCATTATCTTTCTCATTCATACATGAGTTCGTTGCCAAGACGCAGAACCCAGCAGTAGCAGATCTAAGATTTGAACGTTCCCCTTTCCATTCCTATGGGGGGGACTTTGTAAAGAGAAAAGGAGGAAATGCTGTTATGCCCTGTCAGGGCCATAAAGCACTGCATTAAAAGCTTGAAAGACCAGACATTGGCATGCAGAAGGCTGTTCATGAGCATCGGAAAGTAGGAGGAGGTCTCAATGAGTACTGACTCCTGGATAAGGGCATATGTTGCCAATCAGAGGAGGGAGAGCCATGTAAAGCTAAAGCTCACAGCATCAGGGGCATAGGCCCTTCAGTTGCCTCTCTAAAGAACCACTCCATCTACAGGTATTGAAGGGAGCTGTCTGGAAGAGACAGACCACTTTCATAGGATTTTAACTCGGGGACTACGCCCACAATTCCCTTGACATATTCATGCTGGGGACAGTGGTGGCTACCCAGCAAATATTGTGCTGGAAGGATACAGAAATGCCTCTAATGATCCGACCAGGACAAAGCATCACCACACTCATCTGGTAAGGGAATGGAGAAGGATGAGCCCACTCACTGAGGGACGTGGAGAACCAAGCGGAAAAAGGTTAATGATGATGGAAGTCAGTATATCACAAGCTATTAACATAACTACAGTAAGGTGAATAAATCCCTTGGTCATAAGGCCAACAGGAATGATGACATTAGTACACGGCATTTTCCCCAACAGCCACTGAAAAATCTGCAGACAGTGAGAAGGGTTATGGTCTATTGGAGGGATTAGGAGTAAGGGGAAAGGTTTCAAAGGGAGATTACTAGATCACCAGGTACTGGGATTGTCTGGAGAGGAAAACGGGGAAAAACATGATAAACTTTCATGGTAAGTAGCACGACCTCCCACCTAAAAAGTGAATTTCCATATTTGAAGGCGAAGTGTTTGTATGCCTGTAGGTACAAATGAAAAATTTTAAAAGTAATTTGTATTTTTCGTAGGGATACAAACCAAATCTTTTCATAAAGTAGGAAACCCACCTCTGCCACCTGACTTTGAACTGATCTTCAATGTGAATGTGCTCTCAGTTGGGGCAGAACCACCAATGATGTTAGTAGGCTAGTAAGGAGTGGGCATGCTATCCTAGGCCTATCTGTGTTTTTCACTTGATTTCTCAGTCAGTACGCAGCCAGTAAGTGTATTGACAACAGGAGGACTCCACATATGAAAGGCTTTGGCTTATATATATAGGAAGAATTTGTCATGTACATACATGCATATATATAAGAAGTCAGGATGTGTTGGGCAGAGGGAGGTGGAGAAGCCTGATAGGAAACAGTGACCCCATATGGAAATAGGTAAAGCTTTACACAGAGAATATATATATATATATATATATATATATATATATATATATATATATATATATATATATATATATATATATATATATATATATATACATATACATATACTGTATATATATTTACAGACAACACCTCATTGAAGCTGCATGGTATTTAGTGGAGATATTTATTCAATAAAAGTTACAAGCTTTCCAGGACTAGCAGTCCTCTTTATCAAGTATCTGTAAAATAGCTGGACGCATGGTCCAGTTGTAATTATGTGTGTGGGGGAGTTGATTAAGCCCTTATTACTGCAATTATCCTCCATCTCATGTGTCGCCCTGCCCTCGTGACCTTGGCCTTTCTCTGCCCGTGGTTGGGTTTCTTTTGTATTGTAGAGTATACAATTTTTCTTGATAGGCTGTCTTCAAATCCGTTTCCAGTGTTGCCTGCTGTTACATTGTTTGCGCATGTTATGAAGGCATTCTCTACAATCAGTTTGGCTCTTTTGTTTTGTTCATGTACAAAAAATTCATATTTTCCCCAGTCTATTTTTTGGTCTTTTTTCTAACAGTTCTTGGCGACTGCTGACGTCTGATTATAATGCCTTGTGTTTTGTAAATGTTGTTTGCCTCGTTCTTTGCAAGATTTGCTGCTTTCGCCAAAGTAATGCTCTTCACAGGCTAGATACGCTGCCATGCATCCCCCCTCTTACCTGTTCCCCCATGCCAGATTTTTGTTTCTATTTTATTACGAATGGTGTTTTTGTAACTGCCCATCAATTTGAAATTATCTTGCTTTCTGTTGATGGGTGTAATAGTGTTGTTGTCCAGGACTGTAATTATTTTCTTCCCTTTCAGATGTTCCTTTTCTGTCTCTTACCCCTCGCCAAAATAGTTTTTTCTTGCCTTAATGTGCACCTGTCTCCACCAATACTTAGGGTATCCCAATCTCCTAAAACTCTCCCTCAGGTATTCCAGCTCTTCATCCAAGAATTTGGGAATGCAAATCCTAAAAGCCCTAATAGTCAACCCTGTCATTACTCCCATTTTAATTTCGTTCCTATGACTGAAGAACATATGTGTGTATGAATTGGTGTGTGTCTTCTTCTTGTGTACCTTAAATTTTAAACTTTCCTCTTCCCTCTACTAGTTTGTCCAAGAAAAGGGTTTCTCCCTCCTCTTCTTCTATTGTGTACTTGATTTGTTCATTTAGTTTATTTATACTCTCTAGGAACTTGTGTAGTTCTTCCCTTTCTCCCTTATAAATAATCTAGATGTCGTCAACGTATCTTACCCATTTGATAATGTTTAAGTTCCTTTTATTTAATTTACCCACCTCTTCCATTTCAAACCATTCCATAAAAATGTTAGCCAAGATTGGCGAAGGAATTGAACCCATAGCCACTTAAACTCATTGATGCTGAGGGCCCTTGACAACAGTTTTATTAAAATGTCATTATCAAAGTCACATGTGTAAACCCCCTCCTCTATGTTCTTTTTTTATTACTTCCATTATCTTCTTGACTGGTACGATGGTAAACTGGGAAGTTACATATAAACTTGCAAATTTACAATTTTTTATGTTAATTTTGGATAATTCATCTATGAGGTTCATGTTATGTTTTGGATGCCCTACAGATACTAAACCCACCCATTTTCCTGTCAGTAATTGCATCAATGCACAGATAATTGTTTAAGTGATAAAGTTGATGTATCTGACCCCAGGAGTTTAAAAGAGAATGTGTGGAGGGAGAGCCATGCTAGATGTAAGAACTTATGAGAAAGTGAGACGGAAAGTGGTGACATACAACAGAATCCAGTTCCTCAAGAAATGCGTAGCCGAGTGTGTGGCATCGAAATCACTGGATAACATATGAAAGAGAGACACTGTTTTTGTAGAAGAGATCTTGAAGGAAGACATAAGTAAAAAAAAGATCGAATTGGAAGAATTAAGGTTGAAGAGCAGAAAAATTGGAAGAGACTGATGGAGAAATACGGGGGCACCAGCTTAGACATTTTTAAAGGGATTGAAGGTTACATAAAGGTATGTGCACGTCGCAGTTCACAGTTACACTAGAATAGACGTGTTGCCATTTTTGGTAGGTTGGGTTGGGTAAAAAAAAAGGGAACTTTGATTTAGTCAAGAACATTTCTAAGAGGCTTTTAAGTAGGGATGAAATGCTAGTGGTAGGATACAGTCTTAATTTTTGCATGGGGAACGATAATCACGATTTCATTGAAATGTGTAGAGGCTTAGGGAATTAGATAAGAACAAAAGTGGGGATGAACCTGCTTTTTGTAGGGGGGCCATGTGGGTGGGGGTTAAGTTGAGCAGATTCGTGTTTCCAGAGAGGTTACGCAAGACCCTTGATAGACTAGGCAAATACAAGGACATAAGATTTGCAAGGCAGATAAATGGGTGGGGAGGCGCCGGTAATAGTAATGGATGCCATAGATTATGAAAACAAGTTAGAACAATTGTTAAATGATGAAAACACATATGAGGCTTGCAATAAAAAACCAGATGTAAGGTGGGGTACAATTCAATTTCAATAAAAAAGTAAGGGATGCTTTGACTAAAATCCAGGACAAAACTAAAAGAAAAGAATTAGAACACAGAATAATATCAGGGGAAAGCCAAGGGATCCCATATATTTATGGTAGTCCAAAGATTCATAAGGAAGGGTGCTCACTTAGACCGATTGTGGCATTGATAAGATCACCGCAGAGGAGGCTGGAGAAATTTCTTCCCAATGTAATGAGAAAATGGGCGGGTTTAATATCTGAAGGGCATCTAAAACATAACATGAACCTCATAGATGAATTATTCAGAATTAATGTAAAAGATTGTAAATTTGCAAGTTTAGATTAACGTCCCTGTTTACCAACATGCCAGTCAAGAAGACGATGGAAGCAATAAAAAAGAAATTGGAGGAAGGGGTTTACACATGTGGCTTAGATCATGACGTTTTGATAAAATTGTTGTTAGGGGCCCTTAGCATCAATGTGTTTAAGTGGGGCGAAAACCATTACATCCAAAAATTGGCATGGCCATGGGTTCGAGTATTTTGCCGATCTTGGCTAACATTTTTATGGAATGGGTTGAAACAGAAGAGGTGGGTACACTAAATAAAGGGAACTTAAACATCATCAAATAGGTAAGATATGTTGATAACATCTTGGTTATTTATAATGGAGAAAGGGAAGAACTACACAAGTTCCTATAGAACATAAATAGACTAAATGAACAAATCAAGTACACAATAGAAGAAGAGAAGGAGAGAAATCCCTTTCTTGAATGCACTAGTAAAAGAGGAAGGGGAAAGTGTAAAATTTATGGTACACAGGGAGAAGACACACACCAATTCATACATACGTATGTTCTCCAGTCATAGGAAAGAACTTAAAATGGGAGTAATGATATGGTTGGCCATTAGGGCTTTTAGGATTTGCAGTCCTGAATTCTTGGATGAAGAGCTGGAATACTTGAGGGAGAGTTTTAGGAGATTAGGATACCCTAAGTATTGGTGGGAACAGGCACACATTAAGGCAAGAAAAAACTATTTTGGGGAGAGGTAAGTGATAGAAAAGGAACATTTGAAAGGGTAGAAAATAATTATAGTCCCGGACAACAACACTATTACCCATCAACAGGGAGCTAGATAATTTCAAATTGATAGGCAGTTACAAAAACACCATTCGGAGTAAAATAGTTAAAAACAAAAAGTTGATAGAGGGGAAGAGGTAAGAGGCGGGTATACAAGGCAGCGTATCTAGACTGTGAAGAGTATTTCTTGGAAAAAGTGGGAAATCTTATAAAGAACAAGGCAAACAACATTTACAAAACATAAGGCACTATAATCAGACGTAGGCAGTCACCAAGCACTTTGGGAAAAAGACCAAAAAATAGACTGGGAAAATATGAATTCCTTGTACAGGAACACAAACAAAACAGCCAAACTGATTGTAGAGATACCTTCATAATATGCACAAACAGTGTAATGACAGGCAACACTGGAAACAGATTTGAAGACAGCCTATCAAGAAAAATCATATACTCTACAATAGAAAAGAAACCTAAAAACACAAGAACCCACATGGAGAATTCAAATCTGGAAAGAACCACAGGCAAAGAAAGGCCAAGGTCATGAGGGTGGGGCCACACAGGACTGGAGGATAGTTGCAGGAATAAGGAATTAATCCACTCCCCCACACACATATAAATACAATTGGACCACGTGTCCAGTCATTCGACGGTTACTTGACAATGAGGACTGTTAGTACTGGAAAGCTTGTAACTTTTATTGAATAAATATCTGCTAGATACCATCCAGTTTCAGTGAGGTCCTGTCAGTAAGTGCACTAATGCACAGATAATTGTGTAAATGATAATTATATATATATATATTTTTACGTTTTTCCTGGCGATTTAGTTTGAAATATTCTCTGTGAGACAGGTAGCAACAATTTAAGGTAATTTAGCCTTGTGATTCTGACTTTGTGGGTCCAGGAAAACATAAAAAAAAGAGGAAAACAAAGGGGAATTTCATATGAGCGTAAGGCTCTTGTTACTGAGGAACATGTTACGTAAAACACGTGGGCAAATTTGCAGGAGTGTATTTACATAAATAACATTAGTACGGGAAAGAGGAATGCTAGTAGATTATTGATCCTGAAGGGGATTCTACGGGATGAATGAAAATGGGAATTCCAGACACAGTCCAAGAAGCTTCCACGATATAGGGTCCCTCTGAAATGAGAGATATGCGCATTATACGCCAGAAATGAAAATAGACAAAAGAATAATGAATTCGAAGCTGCACTGATGGTGCCAAGGGGCTTCAATGAATTAATGATAGCTTAGCACTGCCGACACTCGAGGAGCACGGACATTTGACAAGAGATTCGGTGATTACTGGCTCACAATTTAAGTAAATATTACGAGACAAAAGCGTGACTGAATGGAGGTCTTCCAGAGCACTTTACCGTAAGGCAGGGTCCGTGGATGACTTGCGATTTCCGAGGGCGAGTTTCTTCACGTGTTAGGATGCGGGGCTTCACGTAAAAGGGCAATGCGTGGGAATTTCACGAAGGGCCGGGCAATGTCAGGTGGGCATCAGGCAGGTCAACGGTGGAGCGAACACGTGGCTCGCGGTCGAAGGGCACAAGGAGAAAGTATACTTTGAAAAGGGCCACGTGGTTAGCTAAGGGCACTGCCAGGGGCAGGTGTTTGGGACTTCTTCACTCCCTCTTCCAGCGCGCGTGTGAGGCCGGGAGGCCTCGTGGTTTTCTGCTTTATCTCCTCCTATGGGACAGGGGTACTTCCAGCATATAGGGGTTGAATCATTTTCAGCTGATGCCCGCAGGGGGAGTTTTGCCTTTAAGAAAACGACCAGACATAAATCACTTTTGCCTCGAAGAAAGATCTGCTTAAAGGAGTGTCCTTAATCTGTTTTAAAACCCTTGTATTCTGACCGTGTGAAGTCTCGATAGACAGATGTGTCTATCGATCGAGCAACTTGCAGTAAATGAAAACAACAAAACAAACAACAAAAAAAAAAAGGGAGGCAATTTGCTAGCGAGTTCTTGCTAATCTTAATAATATATATATATATATATATATATATATATATATATATATATATATATATATATATATATTATTCTTTTTCTAAGCTTTACCTATTTCCATATGGAGTAGCTGTTTCCTATCAGGCTTCTCCACCTCCCTCTCCCCAATGCATTCTGACTTCTTAAAGCTTTCTTCCACATGCATTTGCTATTTTATTCTTCCATCTGAACTTTGGCCTGCCTCCTCTTCTCCTTCCCTCCACCTCCATGCTCATAACTTTATTGCGCACATGATCATCTCTCTGCCTAACATGACCAAACCATTGTAGTCTTCTTTCCTATAATAAATTCATTTTTGTTCCTGTCTCTTCTTGTGACTCCACACATCCATCTCAGCATCCTCATGTCTTTCACATCCGTTCCATTCTTGACCCTTCTTAAATGGCCATGTCTCGGTTCCGTAAACCATCACTAGTCTGACTACACTTTTTAAAAACTTTCCTTAACCTTCACATAAATCCTCTTGTCGCACAATACCTGTGACGACCTTCTGCAAGTTATCCAAGCACCTTGTATTCTGTAGTTGATTTCAGAATCCATATCTCCATTGTCGTTCATGCTTGATCCTAGATATTTAAAATTTTTCGACACTTGATGTTGTCCTTTACAGTTTCACTATGCCTTGTGTTCCTTCTCCTCCCATCGTAATTAACTCAACCTTTACCCTACTTATCTTCAGACCTTGATATTCAAGTGTCTGTCTCCACCTTTCTATCTTCAGCTCAACTCCATCTCTAGTCCTGTCTGTCAGCACTATATCATCAGCAAATAGAGCACTCCAAGGGATCTCCTCTCTGATGTCTCATGTCATAACATCCATCACAGGGTTGAAGATGTAGGGGTAAGACTTGATGGAGACCAAGCGTCACTTTGAACTTTTCTATAGTCCCAATAGAGCTTCGTACTTTTGTGGTTGTTTCTGTATATGTATCTTGTACCACCTTAACATGTTTTTCAGAAACACCCTTCACCATCAAACACCTCCACACTTCTTGACTTGGTGCAAGGTCATATGCTTTTTCTAAGTGAAGTTCTCTCTGTTTTTCTCCATACTTCTCTATAGTTTGACTTAAAGCAAATATAGCATCCACTGTACCCTCCCAGCATGAACCAGAGCTGTTCCTCTTTATTTTGGTTTCCTCCTTATTCTTCAATAGATTTTTGTAGATCTTCATTTCATGGGAAACAGTATTATATCTCAGTAATTACAACAGTCATGTATGTTGCCCTTTCCTTTATATATTGGGGCCATTAGTTAGTTTCTTCAGCTGTACGGAATTCGTTCTTGACTTTAGATCTTACATTTTAGCCCCACAATATATCAGTTCCTTCCTTTCCCCAAACATTTCCACGCTTAGACTGGTATACCATCAGGTCATGCTGCTTTTCCTCTCCTCATTTTATCTAATGCTGTCTTTACTTTTTGTCTTTTGATATGTATATATATATACATATACATACATACATATATATATATATATATATATATATATATATATATATATATATATATATATATATATAATTACAGGTTTCATTCACTGACTACATGAGTTTTGGATAGCCACACAGACATCATAACTTGTCAGTTTCTAAACACAAAAAAAGTCTCACCTTAGCACTGCTCATGCATAATTGTGCTCATATCCCACACTGAAGGAAGAATTCATTCATATTTCATATGGATTCTTGAATCCATATCTAAAAAATGTAATGAAACCAAGTAGTTAAGAGGGCAGTGTGTCTGATATATATATATATATATATATATATATATATATATATATATATATATATATATATATATATATATATATATATATATATATATATATATATATATAATATAATATAATATATATATTATAATATATAATCTGAATTGGGCATTGTGTGTGTGTGTATATATATATATATATATATATATATATATATATATATATATATATATATATATATATATATATATATATTATAATATATAATCTGAATTAGACACAATGCCCTCTTCTTAGTTTCCTAACACTTTTAGGTATTATCTATGTTAGTTCATTTCTGTGGGTTCATTGCTACACATGACATGCTAAAGAATTATTGTTTGTAAATAATTCTTGTTTCTTTGATTGCTGAATATAAGGCCTCTTGGTATTCACATAATTCATATTAAGTTTAAGTATTGCATATCCACTTAATAAAGTGAGGGCATTGCACCACCCTCATATATAGTAAACTCATCAGTTTCTGATTCATTCCCTGACTTCATTCACCATTGCAGTAGCCTGCCATAAGTACTGTCTTAAGACACAAGTTTTGTCAATGTGCAATTGTATTTAGCTGTATATTGCTACTATTTTGTAATAAAAGGAAAAACAGCACACGAGTCTCATTTCTGTTGACCGATTCAAGTCAAGTGATGTCAGATGTGTGGTTGAAAGTTTTTGATAGGAATGTGCCAGATTGACTTACTGGCCAAAAGCCAAAATGAAAATGGCTGACGGGCATGGCTTAATGAATGTGCCACTATGGACAAGGAGGACAGTGATGAATACGATCAGGAAGAGCAAATGTGGTTGTTGGAGGCAGAAGTGGTTTGGCTTCTTAGAAGGATCTAGGTGTTGGAACCACAGCGCCAGATAGACGAAGAAGCTGACATTCATCGACCCTGAGCCACCCTCCTGGTGACAAACCTTCCCCTGGTACCTTGGACAGGTTCATGAATTTGAGGATGATCATGAGATACCAAGAAATTTTCTTGAGAGGTGGAAGAGGTGATTCTGAACTAGCCTGATCACTTACACATCCTCTTACCTTGTAAAAAAGTGGCCAAACTCAATCTTTTTTGAAATAGAATTAGTGTTGTGCCACATATGGGAAGAATTCAGAAGAATGAAGTTAGGTAAGTTTCAGTTAAGTGGAGAACAGAACAAAGATCTGCATCAGGGATATCAGTCTATTAGGAAACCTAAAGAAACAGTAGACTTGTTTGTGTGTCCTATATGTGTGGAAATTGATAGTTTTGCACTCGGTGATGTTGATAGACTCCCACAAGAGGACATACTTATCATATGCAGGCACAGTCTATTAAAAATATTGCTGGTTGTATATCCAGGCTGCTTTTTATATGATGGGCACAGGTCATCGCAAGAATTAATAACACATCCAAAGGCTAGTTGACAGAAATTTTTAGGAAAACGAAGCCAGCCATACTTACATGTATGCTCAGCTTATGTTGATGCAGCCCATTATTAAGCAATATGCGCAGCAAGGATTGTGAGGGTACATGCTTGAGGAAGCCAGACCGTGGGGAGAGAGTAATGCCTGCAGGACCTATGGGTGTATGGGGCTCTTACCAGCCAGTCAGGGCTGGGGAAACAGTGCTTGCAATTGTGCTAACAATGCAAAAACGAATGTTGCCCTTGCCACGGGAGCCACACAGGCAGTATTTCCTGAGGAGGAGAGAGAACAAGAGAATGTTGACTGGGTTCCAGGCTGCTAGCTGGGCCAGTGCCAATAACTACAGGCGAGCTAAGCTTGGGTGAGAGGGCATCCCCTCCCTGGGGGCCAGATTTAGGAGATCCCAAGGACTGCCACTGGCAATGGAAGTGTGGACACATAGGAAGGTAGGAGACAGTTAGGAGGCACAAACCAGCCTCCCCACCTAAGGTGGGCATATTGTTAATCCAGGTAACTATCAGCCAAAAAATTGTGCTTGCCCTTTTAGACATTGGGGCTTAGAAATAAAAACCTAAATGGTAAAGAATAGAGAAACAGGTACAAGTGTGATGGATAGTATTTTATCCAATTCATTTGAAATATTACTGCAAATTAGAACACAGGAGGATGCTACTACGGAAGTAACAGAGGAGGGTCGTGATGGACTGGAAATTAAAGATAAAAATGGCCTTTGGAGAGAACACCGCCCAAAACGAAGAAACCAACTATTATTAGAGAAACATCAGTTAAACCAAAGATAAAGGAGACGAAGAAGGAACAAAAACAAAAACAAGCTAAGAATATACCTTTATCTCCTAAAATAACAGTAAAATCTATGAAGGCAGATATCCAAAACACTGAAGAAGTGAAAGAGAATCATACCATAGATAACAATGATTATGTCAAGGGAGAAGAGAGTACTTCATCTCCAGTAATGGGTACAAGAACAGATAAAAAAGAAATATACATGATAATACATGTGGATGTAATGATTGTTTCATTGAATTATGCAATAACAACAAAAACATAAGAGGTGGTTTAACCAACATTATAAGAAATTTTATGAAATATAGAAAACAAGAAACCACGGATTTGAGTACCCATGAAAAAGGTTGCATGTGCATTGAACACTTAGCATATTATAAAGAAAAACAAATGAAAGTCTTGAGTAAATTATTAGAAATCCAAATTGATAATAAAAAAATAGAGCATAAAACTCGACTGCTATAACAAAATATTTTCAATAGCTATATTATAGCCTACAATGGAACGTAAATGGTCTACAGACCAGATTACACCTAGGAGAAGTACAACGGTTATTAGAAGAATATGAACCAATGATATTATGTTTACAGCATGTCAACAAAACTGTGTCAGTAATAGGTAAATGTACCTTAGCATCAACATCACGAGAGGAAGAAGGAAATTTAGGTACAGCCACATATGTACATAAGGTATTTTACAACAAAGTACCTGTAAACTTTACTGACTTGCAAATATCAGGTATTAAAATTCGAATACAAAACGATAATTATGTAATCTATAATTTATACAACCAACCTAATAAAAATTACGACATTGACAAACTTAAAGAATTACTTAATAATACCAAGGAACCTACATTAACAGTAGGTGATTTTAATGCTCACAACCAGATGTGGGACTGTAATTGTACAGACTAGAATAGAGCAGGAAGTAAAATAGAAGAATTCGTAGATTCATGTATAAATGAAAATGAAATCATCTCATATTTTTCTAAAACACATGGAACATTTTCCTCAATTGCCTTAACTCTATGTACAACAAACATAGTAGACACATTGGATTGGAATGCAGTTGATGACTTGCATACAAGTGATCATTTCCCAATATTAATTTCGTTATTGAAAAATAACCTCGCCAAGCATGTCCCTCAGTATAACATTTATAAAGCAGATTGGGAGCAATATGAATTCCACACTAGGAATATCCCACCATTTGAATATTTAAAAAACCATAATGAAACTATAAATTTCTTGTTGATTTCATTAAAAATACTGCTGATGAAGCAATACCAAAATCAAAGTCTCATCCAACAAAACACAAAGTCCCATGGTGGTCTGAAAAACTAACAGAATTAATAAAAATAAAATACCAAATTGGAAGATGATTAGATAATTTGAATAGAAAGTTCAGTAAAATAAATAAAACATTACCAATATTAGAAGAAAATTTACAAAAACTGACTATATTATTATTAGAAATTGATACATTAAAACCTCTATATAACAAGATATCTGCAAAATTGAAAAGAGAAGTAATTCAAGGAAGAATCATTTCATGGAGGAAATATGTATCAGATCTCTCTAATAATACTTCCATACAAAAAATATGGGAAAAATTCAGGAATATAAATGGTACCCATGTTAAACCACCTAGACATGCCATAATAAAAGATGGGAAAAGAATACTTGATCCAAAAGAAATAAGTCATGTAATAGGAGAAAATTTAGCAGAAGAAAGTAGATGAGCATTCCCGCACAAAGAAAAATAGTATAGAATTAATAACAATAAATTCTGAAACAATAGAAGATATGTATTATAATAGAAAATTTAATATGAAAGAGTTGGAATTTGCCCTGTTGAACAACAATAAATCTGCCCCTGGAGGTGACAGTATTTGTTTCGAAATGATATGCCATTTAGCAACTTTGGCAAAGTCATACTTATTAGGTTTTATAACCACTTATGGCTTCGAAATTTATTTCCTGATGAATGGTGTAAAGCTATAATTATTCCTATCCCTAAACCTGGAAAAGATCCCAGTAATGTAAACAATTACAGACTAATTTCTTTAACAAGCTCTTTATACAAATTACTGGAGAAAATGGTAAATGCTCGACTAACATGGCACATTCGAGAAAATAAAATTTTGACTCCCACTCAATTTGGATCACAGTGTAACAGATCTACACTGGATTCTCTGTCTAACTTGGAAGACCACATACGAAGAGGATTTGAACAAAAACAAATTACTATAGCCGTCTTTTTTGACACTGAAAAGGCATATGATACTGCATGGAGATATGCAATAATAAAAACTTTAATAAAAACAGCATCCATGGGCATTTACCTAGGTTTATCCAAAACTTCTGACAAATCGCACATTTCTAGTGAGAATTGATGATGTATTGTCAAGTACATTTCCACTTGAAAATGGTGTTCCACAAGGAAGCGTCCTTAGTGGCACACTGTTTACTTTAGCGATAAATGATACCAGTAATAATATACCTATCGGAATTGAAAGTAACTTGTATATGGATGATTTTGCCATATATTATTCAGCATCTCGCACAAACATGCAGAGTGAATCATTAATAAAACTATAATAAAAATAGATGAATGGGCCATATCTGTCGGCTTTAAATTTTCTATACAAAAGACTCAAGTAGTAATGTTTTATAAAAATAAAAAGTAGGAAAAAGGTGAAGAAATAGATTTAAAAATCAGAAATCCTTCCATACCAATTGGCCAAATAGCAAAATTTCTGGGATTAGTATTTGATACTGGCTTGAACTGGAAAGTCGACGTAACATACATGAAATCAAAATGTAAAAGCATTAAACCTTATTAAAAAACTATTAAACATTACTTGGGGAGCCGATAGACATACCCTTCCTATACTGTATAAAGCAACAGTGTTGTCTATCATTGATTATGGAAGCGAAATATCTGGCTCGGCATTAGACGCAACACTGAAAACGTTAGACCCAGCTCATAATGAAGGCCTTAGAATATGTCCAGGCGCTTTTGGATCATCACCAAAGTCATCTTTACAAGTTGAATGTGGTGAACCACCTCTCTCTCTCTCTCTCTCTCTCTCTCTCTCTCTCTCTCTCTCCATTGAGAGCTAGTAACAATGAAGAGTGCTCTAAGAATTCGGACAAATGATTCTCCCACTAAAAAATTATATGGATTAAGAGATGTGTTTATAAACAATCATCCATATCCTTTCCCAATTAGAGCTAGAAGATTGTTTGAGTCGCTAAATATAAATATACAGTTACCTTTAATAGTAAAATTACTTCCTCCTTGGACAGTGAATAAAACGAGAATTAGTTCACATTTAAAATATTTATCAAAAAGTTATTCATATACCCCAGAACACCATAGACAACACACAGTAGAACATATAATCCGTAAAGGTCCACATTACGCAATATACGCTGACGGATCTAAGCCACAAAACGGAGTGGGATATGCTGCAGTATCCCAAGACAAAACGTATCAGTTCTCTCTACCAGATAACGCCTCAGGATTTACAGCTGAGCTGTGTGCAGTAGTATCAGCCATAAAAATAATTAAAGAAGCCTCATTTAATCATTTTGAGATCTATAGCGACTCCAGAAGCGCTATAGAAGTCATTCAAAGCTATGATAAAAAAAATAGTATTGTACAACAAATTAAGTTTTCACTCAATAAATTGTATAATAATGGAAAAAATATTGAAAAATGTTGGATCCCTGCCCATGTAGGGGTTAAAGGAAATGAAGAGGCTGATAAAGCAGCTAAAGAAGCAGTCCACACGACAAGAGCAAATGTAAACATCCCTATTAGTGACTATATAAGATATATAAAAACAATCATTGTAAGTAAATGGGAAAATATATGGAATGACATAATATATTAAAACAGATAAAATCCAGTGTTGGAAAATGGAGTTCATCACATCAGAGAGAGAGACACACACAAGTAATTCTGACGCGTCTTCGAATAGGCCGTACTCGTGTGACACATGGACACGTAATGAACAGTCGATGTGGCCCTCCTCCCGAATGCCCAGATTGCAAAGTGTTGATAACAGTTAAGCATGTATTGTGTGACTGTCCAAAATATAACCTGCAGCGATTATCAAATTTTGGAAATAGATCAGTGAAGGAAATTTTGTCAGACTCTTCTACATTTTCAGTAATACCAATTTTAATGTTCATGAGGAGCTGTGATTTAATTGATAAAATATCAGAAGTAAATAATAGAAATACAAAAACCCGTAGGCGTCTAATGAATTTTAAAACAACTAAATTTTAAAATTTTACTTAATTTACTCTGAATTTTATTATATCTTTTTAGTGAGCATATATGGAAACATGAGTATAAATGTATTTATTGTGTGAGTGTGTTCCAGTATGAGGGCGTTTACCTTTGTGCAGTTTTTAGTTTCATTTTCATTCATTCGTCACCATACCAATTGACCTGTTTGGTCCCAGTGCTAGGCTTCTAGCCTAGACCTGTCATTTCATCCAAATCCTTCGGGCCAGCTCTATGAGAGCTGAGGGTCAGCTCAGTGGTCTGGTTAAATTGTTTTTATAATAATAGACACCGGGGCGATCGTCTCCCTGGTTGCGGGGCGGGGGACTTTATCCCACCCTTGCCGCACCGGGGGGACGTGTAAACATCAACGCAGAGAGCAGTGCAGGGAATTAAGGTATGATCTAAGGTTATGGATCAAGAGTTTTTTATTATCCCTTCTTTAGGACTCGAGAAATGCACGGTATTCATGGTATCAGCTTCATTCAAGACTTTGGGGTAAATATTCAGGGCCGCTGCATGCCCATTAAAGTGGAGATACATGCACAAGTATATGGGGGTGAATAGTGAATGTTACGGTACATCTGCATACAAAGAGTCAAAATGTAGTTTCCAGCTACCCTGCACAAAGTGAGATAATCCCCGCAAAGACACTGGTCAAGCCCCCCAATCCCCTATCTGAAGGATCATTATGGGTAGCCAGGCCCCATGCCTAGTGACAAGAATATATCCCTGAAAGGACTGTATGTGTAAGCGAAGGAAAGGTTTACATTTCAGTGGTCAGAGTAACGAACAATGTAACAGTGCAATAGAAATAGTATTAATAATTTTCATAAAGCGACAGAATCAAATTAAGGTAATCTCCTTGTTAGGGTGAAATGAGATCATTTGTCCAACAAGAAAGGAGGAGTCTAAGTCGAGTACATTATGAGGCCAAGAGAGAGAGAGAGAGTGTCTCGTGGAAATCGATTCCTCTGTCGTGTCTGATTAGTTTCTCCCTTGGTTAAACATCAAAGGATTGCGCCTCTTGCGGATGTTGATGTGGTTGCGAGATCTTGTCTGTGGTGCTCATTTAGTTGTAGCATAGGATGGTGAATAGTGAGTTATATGAATATGTCGGTCACTATGTATCCTTTAGCCTAGGGTAAACTACTCTTAAGAGGACATGGCATTAAAACTCCAAGTAAACTTCAGTTCCATGCCTTTAATTTTAAGGCTTTGTTCATTAGTGAAAAGGTTATGATTTCTGCTTCTAAGCATGTTTTTCCCGGTTTGGTTTTTCTGTTATTACTTTGCACAACTTCGCTTTAATATCTTTTAATAAGATTACAGTCGTATTTTTTTATCTTTAGCTTTATAGCCGTAACAACGGCCAGGGCATGGTACTTTATTATTAAAAGGATCAAATGCAGATTTTGTTGTGTGAGGAATTTATTTTCATGTATAATTTTGGTATCCTTTTTAAAAACATTTCATATCCTTTCTTCTCCTCGCTTTGGTAATAACAGATTGGAAAACAATAGAAACGTCATCATTTTAGACAGGTCTTAAGCCTAGAGATCAGTGAGTGCGCGGTGTTGAGTATCCTGACGCCGGGATTACGTCTTTCTTTTGTGCGCGTATGGTCCGGGTACATACACATTCATATTCAAGTATTTATTTTTACGCCAGAAATGCAAATCACTATTTTTACATACGAGGCTTGGAACCTCATCTCCCCAAAAATTCCGAGAACATAAACGTTAACATCAGTAACTACCTCCTTTATGGGTATGTAAAGGAAAAGTATAGAGAAAAGCTGACTTCACTTACAAAAGTCTGAAGAAAGTATGACACCTGATAACTATTCAAGCTCACCGATGCAGTAAGGATATATTCATACTCAATCAATGAGAGCCAGTTACCATGCTTACTCACTGGTGTTAACCTTTAAGATTGTTTTCACATGTCTTGTCCCTTTGGTTTCATACTGTGATTCGTGTGATCATGATCATAAACACACACATATATGCACTTATTTTTTTTACTCACCTTCTTTGTTTGCTTTACAATCTAATGGTCTCTGGTGCTTATGTTTTGTTTATACTTACGTTCTCTTTTTCTCATGCTATACTAGAAAGCTGAACATGGGATACAATGTTTAAAGATACAAACGCATCGATAATTACTTGAAACAAGAAATACATGGGTGTTTACTGTAAAACAAAAATGAATAAAAAATGGTGGAAAGTCAAAACATGAGCCAAATAGAAATAACCTTACCCAATAAAGGCTGTGACCTTTTCTCATGCTCGCAGTGGAAAGAGAAAATATGAATGACCCGGGTCAAACTTCTCAAGTTATACGCGCTCTGATAGCCAGTTATACAGACTTTCTGATAGCCAATTACTGCAAAATTACCTGTAAAAATGATGCGTCCTTACGTTGAATATAAAGGTATTATCACTGGCTGCCAATTCAAGATAGAATTACTTGAAAGAGAGTCTGTGAATGGAGACTCCATACACAACATAGAATCAAATTACTTTATGGTATTCAGTTTCACTGCCACAAGAACATCACCCTCAAGAAAGTTTAGGTATGAATGTCGTCTGCATAGTAACACTGATTCATGTTACACGGGCATACGTTTTCACTTGTCGTAAGAACCTCAGCTTCAGTACCTTTAAGCTTAGTGAAGAAGAGCATTATTATGATGCTCTTGTAATATTCTCCACCTTCTTATTTTTACACCGTCTGTGAGCATAACGTGTAACCTTAAATCACTATTGTATTTGCACTGTGCCGTGGGGGGAATTATTTCATATTGGTAATAACTTAGCGCAGTTCTTCAGGTAAATGACGATATTGTAAGATGAAAGAATTGATATGAGGAAAGGAAAACGTTATCGTTATTGAATGTAAAATTGCCCTCTCCTTTTCCGTGTGGTTTTAATTTTTATAGAGTTTTTTTGCAGGGTTCGATTCCAGAATCGGGCGAGGAGGGATGATATGGGCATGTTCCTCAGAATGTGGTAGTATGTCTCCATCGACCTTTGAATTAGTACCCACTATAGTTATTAGTCCACCGATGTGGATCGCAGGTGGCATGGAGAGAGAGAGAGAGAGAGAGAGAGAGAGAGAGAGAGAAGGGCGGGCGGTGGTAGGAATGAGGAAGAAGACGCAAAGAGTAAAACATCAGAACTGTGTTCTGTGCTTCACTAAAATGTACGCTGTCAAAACTGGACTTGTATCCTAGATGTGTATTGGTATTTAAACACTTTTCTTGTATGTTGTTTTAGTTGATTGCTAAAATGAAAATGTATTTTCGCTTGAATTGTTTTTGTGATGATTCAGTTCCCTTGTATGTCGATAATTAATAGTATGGAAGAGTCATGTCGTGATCTGTAGTTATTATTATTATTAATAATATTATTATTATTATTATTATTATTATTGTCATCGTGTTATTTCCCTCGTTTTTTCTTTTTGTTCATTTGTCCTTTTGGAATCTTTTCTTTTCTCTGTATCGGATGCTGATGAGATTTTGCCCTGTCCATAACTGGAGATTAGATTCAAGACTTTTTCCAGTGAAATGCAGATCGGCATGGCGAAATAGATATTAACTGTGGGACTTACTTCACATGAAGAGCATAAATCATCGTTCTTAGTCCTTGTGTTAAGTTTTCTTGATGGTTTTGTTCATCAAGGGAAATTGCACCTTGGCGTTCTTATGGCTTTTATCGAAGATTAATCGTTAATGACTACAAATGGAAAGATTGACCATCCTACCCAAATATGATTATTCAACGCTAATGAGGCGCGAATTTTAAATTTCATTCATTATTGTAAATCACTCGAACACTGAGGATTTTGGAAAGATCAAAAGAAATTAGCTGCTATGTCTTTCCTGATAACAGACGGTCTTCAAAATAAGTAAGGTAAAGCTGGAAGCGTTTCAGCAGAAAAGTGTGTGATGTGTCTTAACATATTGCTTTAATAGTGTTTGATGGACGCATGCAACCTGGCTGAATGATTAATATGCTGTATATAAAAATGAATTTTTCCTTGGCCTTGATGTATTTTGTGTTTGCATTTTACCTTTTAGGAAACCAGAGCAGCTGATCTAAAGAAACTTTTGCCTCTTCAAACTCCTCCCGGAGTTGTATGAGCTTACCGCTACTTTAATTGCACTGCGTTGCTTGTGGGGAGCATTCTTGGTGTTTTCCGTTTATTGCCTTGGGGTAGTTGTGGTCGACTTAGAGAATATCGTAGCAAATGCCCCTTGTGAGGGATTTTTGGGTAGTGGTAGAAATATTCTGACGCTTGGAGCGAGGACATTGTTTTGGTTCTTTGCAGTTATTGAAATTCTAAAGATAATTAGCTGCATTTATGCTCTTTCGCTTTTAATGCTCATGGATTTTTTTATATATATTTGCTAATTTTATTATAACTTGTACGGTACCTTCATAATTCCCTTATAGGAGAGAAGCATTGTCTACAATCTTTTGGGTGGCAGTCAATTTTTTTCTTTATTTCATAGCTTGTTCACTTAGATAAAAGTACATGAGTGAAGTGTTATTTATTTAATTAAAATAAAAAGAATGATACCGTTTGAAGTACACTTGTTTATTCCTCGCTGGACAAGCGTTTAAAAAAAAAACAATTCTGAGCCCTTGAATGTCCCAGTCTGCAGGAAGTAGTTGTGTCTTGTTGAGGGTGGAGGTAGTTCATGAGAGTCAATTATTTTGCCTCAGCTTACATATCAGATTCTCTCTCTCTCTTTCTCCGATATAGACTATATAATACAGCTCTTTAATTCTAGCTTTGTCCTGATTTAATGCCCCTTTTTTTCCCACCTTCGTCACGTCGCTTTTATGGAGTTGAAGCATTTTTACTGGTGCATTTTATTTTGTAGCCAAATTTAAGAATTTTGTCCTTCAAATTGTTGTTCTGTTTGTCTGCTTTTCATTTCAATAGTTTTCACAATTAAATATCTTTGCCTTTTAGCTTTTGAAATGGTATTTTTTTCACTTGCATTAAAATTTTTACAACTATTTTTCAGTAATTCACTGGGATACCATTTTCTTCACTCAAATTGCTTTTTGTGGTCTGTGCATTTTCTGCGTTCTCTCTCTCTTCACTATGGGTTTTATATGTGCAAAGGTTCCAAGTAAGTGGAGCACAGATTAGCCATTTTTTCAAATATTCAGGTTGATGCTTAGAATAATAAAACACTATTTTCACCAGTGCGTTTTTGTCGTATTGCTCATACGAATAATCCAATACTTTTAAAAAGAGTTGGTATTTGTTCTGACAACTCGGTAAAGTCAGGCTCTTCTCTCCAAATTAGACTGAAACTCCTTGTAGAGGAAATCAGAACTTTAAAGTATTCAGGTTCCTCTCATTTTAATTGAATTTTTGCCAGATAGTTGGATCTGTGTGCTTGTAAGTGGCCTCTCATATTTTTTCTCATTAGATGATGTCTTTCTTTGATTCAGTTGACCTCATACATTTAGGGTTGATGGCTATACTTTTATTGTGACTCAGGTTATCAGAAATCAGCACAGGACTCTACGGTTGTGTTGACGCTTTGATTTCCTTTTTTGCGACAGATTAAAACGGAAAATATTTGCTCAGATATTTTTGTTTTCCTTTCTCCTTAAAATTGACAAGCAGCCGCGACAGTCCGTCCCTATTATTCCTTCACATTTTATTTCCAGTTTTTTTTTCTACGCTACTTTGCGGAAAGTAATTGCATAACTTTTGTCAATTCAAAGTTTTTTCCCGATAAATTCTTAGATTTGTTTATTCTTTCCTTATAAATAACATAGACATGCCCCATAGCCACAGGAATACTGTCTTTCCAAGAAAAAATTCTGGAAGGATTGGATGCCCTTTATTGCCTCCAATAACGCCAGCCTGTTGGAAAAATATTAAAGGCATCGTAATTCAGGCTTATTGTCCCTCAGTAGAAGAATGTTATTGGGATAATTCGACGAGGTGACTTGTTAGAGGCTGCAAGGCTCATATCATTAACTTTTCTTTCTCGTAGGATTTATTTTCCCCTCTAAGGATAACTTCTTCAACCAATTTAATTCTAAGGACGGAAATTAAGCACTCACTTCTGGAGTTCCCGATTTTTTTCTCTCTCTTTTAATTTACAGAAGGTCCATTCTCTAAGATTTCTGTATATTTTGCACATTCTATTTCGTTTATATGTAGGCATATCTGATTTTTCATAAACGCACAACTAAAATATATTACATAATATTATATGCGGATATACAAATGTTTGCGGAAGTATAACTCTTTCGTTGAACGCTCAATATGAAGATTTCTTTTCTCTACTCCTTCATGTTCTGACACTGGTCCTAGCCCATATATACACAAAAGAAGAATTGTAGACGATAGTCAGTGGTATGTTCGCCCGTCCCTCATATGTTAGAATTTCCCCACGTCTGAGTTTAGCTTTGTGTAGCTCTCTTCTTCCTGGATTGTTTTCTAACCTATGGTCACCCACTACTTTCTTCTAAAGGTATACTTAACTTTTTTCTAAAGCTTTTACACCCGGTCATTAATCAATTCCCCATGAATTCCTTGGTGATTGAATAGAAGCATCGGACAAGGTGCAATTTGCCTTATTACTTCGTTGGACGAGTCGGTAGCGTTCTCGGCTAGCACTCTGCTAGGCCCGAGTTCGAGTCTCCGGCCGGCCAATGAAGAATTAGAGGAATTTATTTCTGGTGATAGAAATTCATTTCTTTGTTATAATGTGGTTCGGATTCCACAATAAGCTGTAGGTCCCGTTGCTAGGTAACCAATTGGTTCTTAGCCACGTAAAATAAGTCTAATCCTTCGGGCCAGCCCTAGGAGAGCTGTTAATCAGCTCAGTGGTCTGGTTAAACTAAGGTATACCTGGGTATCACCTTATTGTCTTGGTTTATTTCGGACGGCCCATAGACCTCCAGTGTAATCCTTTCTTATTTCTGTTTTTTTTTTTTCCTCCAAAAGTATTATGTTTTGCGGGGAGCATCAGAAAGGCAAAAGGAAGCAACTCCACGCCCGTAGTAGGCGTGGTCATCTTGACGTATTCCCTGTGTGACACGAGGGCATCGATCTTGAAATGCTCTTCAGCCCAGGGGGTCCTCTTGGCCATGGGCCTTTGTTCTTCCAGGCTCTGGCCAATGTTAGCGCATTTCGCTCATTATCTGTTAAAGTTGATCAGAACTATCTCTGATTTTGATTAGAATAAAATTGATTACAATTACTTCCGTGTATAACTTTTAGTGTTAAGTTTCCTTAAAACTTTATCCGACACAAAATCAAGAGCAATCTGATGAATTTCTTGACCAGAATTTATGGATTGTGTACAACACCGGAAGCTGAACGAACATCATCACAAGCACCCTCGTAAGACTTCAGACTTCATGGTGTTTTGGGATTCTTTTGTTTAGTTCTTTTATGGAATATCTCTATTTTTTTTTCTAAACTGACTGACAAAATTGTGGTATTCATAATCGTGTGAAATCGTTCTGCGAACGAAAACCTCCATCTGTACAGTATCAAGGACGACCCGCAGATTCTCAGCTGGGATGATTCCATAAAATATTTAGGATGGAGTGCTACTATTACGATTTGACATGCGACCTGTGAAAAAACAAATTTACCGCATTCATCGATCAGTTTATAAACAATCTTAGGGGGAAAACGTACAATTTAGGAAACCCCTTTCCTGGAAAAGCTTCATGCAGCACATGACTGCACAAAGTATAACTGGAAAGTCGATTGGAGAAAATTTATTGATAATCTTCCAATGTAAATTCATTGCTTTAATTACCTGCGGAGTTTCGGACAGTAAGCAGATAAATCTTAGTCTGTGTGAAGAGAGAGAGAGAGAGAGAGAGAGAGAGAGAGAGAGAGAGAGAGAGAGAGAGAGAGAGAGAGAGAGAGAGAGAGCTAAAGGTAACGATACAGTCTTAAATTATAAGCTCGACTGCTTATTAACTTCAAGAATAATTAAAGCCAACAGTCATCATCTATTTAATCTTAATCAACTTGAATCTAACAGCAAGAGTCAGTTCTTAAAGATAACGAGGTCACTTTGGAAGATATGATTTTTAGGTGGACCCAGCAAATCTCTCTACTGCCCCTTCAAATGCCCACACACTCACTAATATCTATATAATGTGTGTATATATACTTATATATACACACACATCAGCTTAATTAATTATCCAGTGTTATTGATTCACTGGTATCATGGGATCTTTCGTCGAAGTTGAACTCTGCGTAACTAATGTTTTTGACTGTTCCGCTCCTGCCCGAGAAGGAAGAGTTACGCGTACATTACTCAAATTTTTAGGCAGCTCATTGCATTTTTTTATACCATATTACACGTAACGAAATGAGAATAAATACAAATGACTAGGTAAGAAGACTAAACAGTATTATATCCTGTAGGTCAAGTTTATGCTGGGCTAGAAGCTAATGAAGTTTGTATGCGTGTTTGTGTATTTGGTCTTCTGTAGATACCGAAGACCAGGTTCAATTAATCTGTTGACATCCAGTGAAAACAGTTTACACAAACGCCCAAGCGCACTTACACAGAGTGACAAATATTATAAATATGACATGCTTAAAGCTGTAGTGTCGATCCCAACGGCTGTTATGAAAGGACGGAAACACACACAGACTGTCGTCCAGTTTCATCACTTAGCATTCACATGGTCATTATTGCTGGCGTTGACTTGTAAAGTTCTGTAGTCTATCGTCAAAATTTATTTCTAGTGAGCTGTTCTTGGATGTCATAAAGTCCCCCTTTTTTTAAATTCCAAGATTCATGTTATTGAATCAGTTCACATTTTGGGCGTTTAATTTTTGGCATCGAGACTTGTCTCACCAAACAAACTTGGTACAGCTTAAAAGGCTCTTCAGAAGAGGTCCTGTTGTCTGTCTCATTGCCATGATGCAAAATTTTACACCTGAAAGGAATTGTGAAGTGTAACACTCGCCAGAATTTGATTAGTCCAAAGATGGGCCTCTCTCTCTCTCTCTCTCTCTCTCTCTCTCCATTAATAATTTGACATGATGAATGCCATTTCAATGGCTATGAATAAATTGTACTTACATGGGAAAGGAATAAACACATGGCGAGGGAAAGCAAACAGAGGAAAGAGTATGAAGAAGGAAGAGGAACTGAAATAAGTGGAATGATGCATCATGTAATCCTTGATAACCTTGATGGAGAGAGCTTCAAAAGATTTGGATAAGAAGAAATGAAAAACAGAGCTGTTTCATTGTGGAAGATCTCTAGGATCAGAATCATAACGACAATACTTGTACACAAACGAGTGCTCTTCTCAAGGCTGGCATATCTAATTTTCTGTTAGATGAAGGTTCCCATAACTGCGAGTGAGGAATAAAACATAAATGTTGCACAAGTCTTGGACAGAGCGCAAGTCATAGTTTCTTTGGTTGATTTCTAAAGATTCATCACATACTCTTTGAGTCCCATTTGCACGGAAATAACTCAATAGCAAAATGCAAATGAGTTGATACCAATTAGTTAATGAGGACTGATTAGGATTGCCAGACTTGAGATATTCCGTTTATATAATAATCGACTGTTTAATTCCTAGTATAACACACTGAGATATGGTGGATAATAATTAGAACGTACTCAGTGACACTCATTTGCATCTCAGTTGCCTCAAATATTCTCGATTTCTCTCTCACACTTTAATTTCCTTTGAGAGCAGTTAACGACAGCATATCATTAAGTGTATTATACAGCCTGGATAGGTTTATTACATTTTCCGACTTATACTAAACTGAGGTTCCAGCAAGTTACACCTCTCTCTCTCTCTCTCTCTCTCTCTCTCTCTCTCTCTCCAGTAATTCTACAAATTTAAAAATATCCATTATCTTCTCATGTAATAAGAACGCAACAGATTTATAGAGAGATATTTTCATAGTTCTGTTGCTCTTCCCCAGACAATTTGCAACGCCTTCGGAGTTCTTATGACAAAATCTTATGACAAAAAAAAAAGTATAATATCAGCAGATTTTTATGCAAAGAGAAATGTTTGTTTTCCCTAATGAATGGGAGCATCACCCTCCTTGGCGAGTTGATTTTATTAGTTTCACTTCTCTTGAGTAATTCTTTTTTATTATGTAATTAGTAGGAATGTTTCTCACTTACGCCGAGTTTCGCCTTCAATTGTTTAGGGTTTATGTCTTTTACGGTAGTGCCAAATAACATTCATAATACCAGCGAGTATGTTTTTGTTATTCTAAATGTACTGTATAGCTCCGCACGTAATTTTGTTTGTCTTTCTGTCCGTCTTCTCGTATTTCATTTCGAAATTTTTCCTTCAATTGAAAGTTCTGAAGTTTCTTTTGCTTCTAAGAAGACTATTGTAATAAAGTTTTATTTTTATACGCAGAGAGAAGGAGTGTCTGGATGAATAATGGTGTCCACCTCGGCATATTATTCCAGATGCCGTCTAATATTGAATGTGTGACCAGAGGTTTATGTTGTGAAAGTTCCATAACCTGTTAGAGGAAAGATTGGGGTCGAGTCTCTGGTTTTACAATTCTTTTTTTTTTTTTTTTTGCACTTATTCAGCGTTAAGGTCTGTACACCTGCAAAACTACGATAAAGTAAAATTTGTCTTGATAGTGATCACAGACTTCACGCTGTAATTCCCCATGTAGATCTTCATTGAGAACTTACGTTTCTCATCTAACTTGGATATTACGTTTTCCCACTTTGACCGGACCTTTGTCCTAATTTCGAATTAGCATAATGAGAGGTTGATTTACTGATATTGCCAGTATAAAAAGCAGACAAACAAGCAAACAAGGAGGAATGAAATACCCATGTCTTGGGGTTCTGAATATTCGTGGATATGGCGCAGAAGGAAAAAAATGTGTGACATCTGATTTATTTAAAGAAAGAAGTCTGGGGTAGGATGTAGATATAGGGAGGCAGTAGTGCTTATAGAGTTAGGACGACTCTAAGGTTGGGCGAAAGAATACTTGTATGGTAGTTCAAGGATTTTATGGGTAAGAGTTCAAGTGGCGGGAGAAAAAGTTATGATTATGAGTGTATTGGGGCTAGTACGAAAGAGAATCTTTTTGAGAGATTCTGAATCTGTACATGGCTGGGTTTGGAGAATATGAAAGTGCAGTGTACTAGGTGATATAAATGCAGAGATTGATGACAGAGAAAGAGATGGCATTCTCGTTAGGTATGGATTCCTTTGAGTAAATGAGTCTAGGGAGAGTCTTGTGGAAATGTTTTAGGAATGAGGCTAGATTGTTGGAAATACAGTTTCCAAAGAAAAATATTTATAAGCGTACTGAGGATAGAGGAAGAGACTGCTAGATTAGCCTATACGTCAGCCTAGATTGGATGGTAGCGTAAGTTGATTGATATAATGATTAGAAAAGTTCAACTATGAATTGAAAAGGAAGTGGTGAAATTATGACTGAAACTATAATGAAGACAAGAAAGACATGAGATGAACATACATGGAGAAAATAAGTGAACTTTTGTTAGGGCTAGCCGCACACAGGTGGGGAGAGTGGGTGAGTTGTTTGTAAACTCCATGATGTCATCATAGGGTCAGTAAGACGTATTTGTGTGTATGGAAGGGTTGGAAGAGGGAATATAAGCAGCATGTAGGATAATCAGGAAATAAATAGTTTATTGAATGATAAAAAGGAAATTGTTTGAGATGCAGTTGCATGACAAGCAAGAATCATGTGCAGTAATATGGGAGGCTTGATAGGGTAATGAACAAGAAAGTGAAAGAGTAAAACAAGTCATGGAATAAAATCAAAAGGGGACAAGGCAAACACCTTTATCCTGAATAAAAAGTTGTTCTACAGTGAATTAAATGTAAATGCAGTGAGACAGTTTAATAAACAAATGGATATCAATAAAAGATGCAAATGGAGAGCAGCTGTCAAAAGCTCTTAAGTCAGTGGAATGGGTCCTTTGAAGATTTGTTGAATGCAAAGGAAAGAAGAGAAGCAGGGTTCATTAACAAAAGAGTGGAAAAGGTTGTTAAAAGTTGAGAATGCTTGTGGAAGTGACTGCTGAAGACGTAATAAAGCCAGTCAAGACGATGAAGAATCAAAAGACACAAGAAGTTTTAATAGCTACAAATCAGTCAGTCAAGTAGATGGGATCACTTGTGGGATGCTGATGTATAGAGGTGATAATGTGATGCAGCGGATGACCAGGACCTTTCAAATATGTCTGTATGAGGGAAATGTTCCAAAGAAATGGGTAAAAGGAGTAATTAGTTTCTATAAAAGTAAAGGTGACAGAGGTGATAGACTGTAATGTCACTAAGTATATCTGGGTAGGTGAATGGTAGGATTCTGACTGAGAAGTAAGACATATGATAGAATGTTTGTTAGGCGAAGAAGTTTGCGTTTGAATAGGGAAGAGGGTTTGTGCACCAAATGTTTGTTATGAAACATATATGTGATAAGCTTGAAAGTGAATGGGAAAAGATGTATGTGGCATTCAAGAGCACAGAAAAATTTATCATAGAATTGATAGCACCAATGTTGAGGTTATTAAGGGTAGATATTGTATAGAACATAAGTTGTTGAGAGCAATTATGATGGTGTGTAAGTTGGTCTGAAAGAAGAGTGAGTTATGTGTTTGTTGCTGTTCAGTCGCATTATGGGTGGAGTGATGCAGGAATACAGAGATAGTACAGCAGATGTAGGTGCAAAATTATTGGATAAGGAAATAATCTCTGATTGGAGTTTTGAATGGTAAAGTTTTGCAGTTGATATACTTCTGATTGAGGATAGAGAAGAAAACTGCAGAAACTAATGAAAGAGTGTAAAAGTTCTTGAATAGGAGAATGTTAAGAGGAGATGAGAGCAAGAGTAAGGTTATGCAGGTAAATGGAAACCAAGGAGGAGGAGAAGGACCAGTGAATGTTATGCAATTGATATTTGATAATATTGAGAAATGATGATGGTAAGATGTGAGAAGAGGTGAATTACAGAGTAGGTGAAGCAAGAAAAGTTGCAGGATGCATGCTAGAAATTGGGAAGAGACACCAATTGTCTATGAAAGCCAAGTTGGAAATATATGAAGGGATTGTTCAACCATCTCCCATTATGGAAGTAAACTGGGTTTTGAATGTGAAATAGAGAAATGTGGAGGAACGTATAAAAAGTAGTGCAAATCTTTGTAGGTGAAAGAAGGGATCAGAGTTTTTGAGATAGCTAGTTCATGTAGAAAGAATGCATGAAGCATGGTAGCTGAAATGAGTATAATTCAGAAGTGGCATGTTTAAGGAGAAGTGGAAGACAATGAACTTGTTAAATAGATGGAAAAGAGGTACTGAAAGGAAGGACTTGATTCAGTATACTGGAGGCACCATAGTGTAAAGAATATAGATGTGAATGGTGCAGTATGTGTAGGCAGATATAGTGTGCTATGATGAGTCTTGTGCGTAAGTGTATAAAGTAGTTAATGTTTTGGAAGTTTCAAAGCACATTTGTGTCAGCAGATAGTGTAATTGTGGTTATGGATGTTATGTTGCATTTCGCTGAAGCTACCTTAGAAAACAGCTTAATACTTATATACATATACATATTACAGTATATGTATATATATGTATATATATATACATATATACAGTATATGTATATATATGTATATATATACATATATATATATATATATATATATATATATATATATATATATATATATATATATATATATATATATATATATATATATATATAGAGAGAGAGAGAGAGAGAGAGAGGAGAGAGAGAGAGAGAGAGAGAGAGAGAGAGAGAGAGTAAAACCTTGCTTTAATGGACCTGGAACCAACAGGCATCGGATTTAATGGACAAAATCTGGACAAGGGTAGTAGCTGCTGTTGTGTATGCTTACTCGCACACTAACCTCAGCATTGGTGTGAAATTAGAACTTACCATATATTTCCGTGTATAAGACAACCTTTAGATAAAACGAGGTAAAAATTTATGGCAAATTTTCTTGAATTTATCTCATATCGGTAGTATAAGATGACAGCTAAATTACAAAACCATCTGTGTTTAGGCTAGCTTTTGCAACAACAGGTATCTTATGAAATATTGGTTCTGTAAAGATGATGTTATTACAAATGCTGTTTTACTTACTGTATAATTAGAAATTCAAAATAAACGAAATAAGAGAGCCGATTCAATATCATGTTTTTCCTACACATGTCGCCTAAAAGGGAAACATTGTTTTGTTTACCTCTCATCGCCAATCGCAAACAACCCCTAACAATATGGTAATGTACGACAATTATTGTACATAATTATCGTTCATATGACTGCATTGTTCTAAACAGTTATTTACCACCAAAATAATAATGAATTTTTAATGAAAAATTAATGTTATGTTATCCTAAATGTTATAACGTAATTACACTACTATTAAAATTTATGAAAGGTTACCAAAAGATAAAGGTTGCTGTGAGAGCAACCATAACTCGATGTTTACATTTTGTCAGCTGGCCTGGCAGAGATAAAAGTTGATTTTATATGTATGAAATTATTCCTCCAATAGACTATTTATTATGAAGATATGCCAATAATATATAAGGTAAAAATGTTTTTATATTTACGTTTAATAGTCAGTCACAAACAACAATATGATAATGTCTGATAATTATCGTTCATATGGCTGAATTGTTATAAACAGTTATTTACCACCAAAATGATGATGATGAATCACTTAGGACAAAAAAAAAGATGCTTCTACTTTTAACAGACGTCGTTAAAGCGAGGTTTCATTATATATATATATATATATATATATATTATATATATATATATATATATATATATATATATATATATATATATATATATATATAAATATATATATATATAAAATGTAATATAATAATAATAATAATACATGACAGATAGTAGAGACCGTTCTCAGTATATTGGTAGATGACTGTAAGTTTTCAACTTACAGTCATCTGCCGATATGTTGAGAACAGTGTCTACTATCTGTCATGTATTATTACTATTATTTTTGCTTTTTTTTTTTTTTGTCTATCACAGTCATCCTGTTCGACTGGGTGGTTTTTATATTGTGGGATTCCGTGTTGCATCTTGCCTCCTTAGGAGTCTATCACTTTTCTCATTGTGTGCTGTTTCTAGCAGTACACTCTTCTGCATGAGTCCTGGAACTACTTCGGGATCTAGTTTTTCCAGTTTCCTTTTCAGGGATCTTGGGATCGTGCCTAGTGTTCCTATGATTATGGGTACAATTTCCACTGGCTTATCCCATATCCTTCTTATTTCTATTTTCAGGTTTTGATGCTTATAAATTTTTTCTTTCTTTCTCATCTACTCTGGTGTCCCACAGTACTGCAACATCAAGTGATACTTTCTTCTTGATTTTATCAATCAACGTCACGTCTGGTCTATTGGCACGTATCACCCTATCTGCTCTGATACCTTAGTCCCAGATCACTCCCTCAAGTTGGTGTTCGTACTACTTATTACTGCAAGCTAGCTGGTGTTTCTTGCACAGGCTCCATTGGAAGGCTTTTGCTACTGAATCATACCTCTTTTTGTACTGGTTCTGTGCAATCGCCGGACATTCTTTTGCTGTGTGGTTTATGGTCTCATCTTTCATATTGCACTTCCTGCATATGGGTGGGATGTTTCCATCCATTGTTATTTGGACATATCTGGTTCTTAGGGCCTGATTTTGTGCCGCTGTTAGCATTCCTTCTGTTTCCTTCTTGATTTCTCCCCTCTGTAGCCATTGCTGTTTCATCGCTGGCCAGTTCTTTAGTCTGTCTCATACTGTTCGTGCATTGGTTTGTTTTGCCATTCCTCTGTTCTGTTTTTCATTCTCCTGTCTCTTTATATTTCTGAGTCTTCGTCAACTTTTATCAGTCCTTCTTCCTGTGCACTCCTTAGCCACTCGTCTTCACTGGTTTTCTTATATTGCCCCACTGCTCTGCTCTCAATGTTGATGCAGTCCTCTATGCTTAGTGGCCCTCTCCCTCCTTCTTTTCGTGTTATGTATAGTCTGTCTGTATTTGCTCTTGGATGTAGTGCTTTGTGTATTGTCATGTGTTTCCTAATATTCTGGTCTATGCTGCAGAGTTCAGCCTTCATCCACTCCACTACTCCTGCACTGTATCTGATTACTGGTACTGCCCATGTGTTGATGCCCTTTGTCATGTTTCCGGCGTTGAGTTTTGAGTATCACCTTAAGTCTCTGTATGTATTCTTTCCTGATCATGTCATTCATCTCAGTGTTTTATATCCTCTCTTTCTGTTATTCCCAGGTTTTTGCACTGACCAAAAAGCAAATGAAGCCAGGGTTACAATTATGCTGTATTTATACCTGCATATGGGCTTACAGAAATTTTAGGTGATTTTTGATAGGTTGTCAGAACTGGAGAGGTCTCCTCCTATTGGCTGGGAGTGTAATAACTTATCCAGGAAAGTCTGGCTGACCAACGAAGGCACTGATTGGTTGGCACCAGGTCCCAGGAGTTCTGATTGTGGGATGTGCTGCCTGAAGTAGCGAGCAGCTGAAGGGTTATCTAAGGGCGTGCCTTGCCTTTCTCCTCATGCTTGTAGAGAGAATGGTCTCCTGGCTCACATTCAGCAGTGGTCATTGTCACCCTCCAGGATTTTTGTGTTCCTTATGATCTGGTGTTTGGGACACTGCCATGTTCCCTTTCTTATGCTTGTATACTGCCCCTTAGTGTATGTGAACGGTGACCCTCTTGGAGAGGCAAGTCATAGTCTTACCAGTGTAAGAATGGCAGCATCCATTCTCAGGGCACGATATTTGGTAAACCACTCTTTTCCTCTTCATGGGATCATCTCTAGTGATGGGGCTGTTCCTCATGAGGTACTGTAGAGTCTTCTGATTCTTATAGTAGATCGTAAGGTCGACAATTTTGTCTGCATCATTGGGTTTAACATGGGTGCCGATGATGTTCTTCTGGGCTGCCTCGTCTTTCTTGTGCTTTGTGTTTATGTAGCCCCTGTAGGTCAGTTTAATGGTCCTCTCATTCTTGTGAAGGGTATTGTTCTCCTGACACCCATTGTCATCCAGGATTTGGGTGACGTGTTTGAGCTTATTGAAAGTGGTATTTCAAGAACAGTGTAAGATGGCATGCAGAACATAGGTGTTCATGACCGAGGATTTGAATTTTCTAGACATTCACTATTATTGTTAAGGCAGAACCTGATGTTGGTTAGCTTACAGTGGACATGTGTTCTGAAAGCCTTGAGGAGTGTTGGCAGAACGAACATCCAAAAAGGGAATGGTGCCATCCACACAACTCTCATGTGAAGCAGAGAACTAATTCCTCCTCAAAGGTGCACCTAAGTGTCTCCAGTTCATTTTCGTCAACAACTTTGACCAAGGTGTCATCGACGTATTGAATGTATACAGTTGGTCTGGAGATCCTACTGAAGGCATGTTGCTTGACAACTCCCATATAAAAGACACCAGGGTGAGAACTCATGACTACTCCATCAATCTGCATTCACATTTTCCCTCGTTGACCAATGAAAGGGGCCTCCTTAGTGCAGATCTTGAGCAGGCGCTGCTCAAGATTGGCACTTAGGAGGCCCCTTTCATCGATCATCAAGGGCAAATGTGGATGCCTGTGTAATATTCAGTGTTGGGGTAGAACTGTCTTTGTAGACTCTGACAAGGGTCATCCATATTGTTTCATCTATGGGCTCATTGGTGAAAAGGTTCTCCACATCTAACGATGTGAAAGATATAAGAGAGGCAGAGCTGAATCATGCAAGCGTGAAAAGTTACAGTGTAAGATTGAGGAGGTTTCTGAAAGTGATCATTGAGGACAAGAATGACTAGATGCCAGGCTATGATGGGAATTCAAGTGAGATGGTGCAGTGCAGTGGTGGTAATGTGATTGAGTGGTTGACCAAGGTGTGTAACTTTTGTTTGGATATAGATGACAGAAGGATTGGTAGGAAAAAACAATACGAGTTTAGACAAGGACAAGAATGTTTGAATCAAATGCCTGTTATGAAATAGCTATGTGGGTAGGTTGAAAGTAAAGGGTAAAAGTTGTATTTGGCATACACAGACTTAGAAAAGACTTTGAAAAAGAGGGGACATGGAAGGTGTTTGAGGATATATTAAAACTTTTAATAAAGGAAACAAATAGTGTATTTGAATATCTGGAGGGGAGTGACTGGACTGGTGTAAAAGTGCGCCTGAGATAAGACTGTGCTATGTATCCTTTGATGTTTTGGCTTTATGTGTTGACTGATGCAGGAAGTCAGAGAAAGGGCAGGTGTAGACTTGAACGATAAAAAATGAGTCGTTAATGAAGTGTGGGATGGTTGATATTTTTAAATGATACATTTCTCATTTGGGATAGTGAAAAGTAACTGCAGTTTGAAAGTGTTTATGAGGAAAACATTTTTGAGATGAGAGCAAGAATATGGTTGTGATTCTTGATGGGTAGTAGTAATATGTAATCTTTTCATTTGTTATGGTGTTGGGAAGCAAATATAATGTGGAAGATATTCACTTGTATAGGAGTTTGGGAGTAAAAATAACAGATGACGGTAGGATGAGAGATGATGTTAGTCATAAAATAGACGAAAGTAAGGATGGTAGGAGGGTGTGTAAAAAAAGATTGGGAAGATTCGTGGAGTGTCTGTGAAAGCTTAGACTGGAATGTATAAATGGATTATTGAGCCAACTCTCCTTTATAGAAGTGAGGTGTGGATGTCAAATACAAATAAAAGAAAAAAGATTGACACGTTTGAAATTGAACTGTATATGTAGTATTTATTCATAGTATGTATTGTGTAAGCAGAAATTATAGATAACAAATGTAGAGTTACATAGGGGAGGTGAAAGGGAGGATTGGTCATTTTAAAAACAAGAGAATGATATTTGGTGAAGTGTGTGTACTTCAGATATCTTAAGAGTGCGGAGAAGGGTAAGATCTAAAAGGCTTCGGAAAAATGATAGTAAATAGGCAATTGAAAAGATGGAACTTGATATCTAAGAAAGATACAGGATGAATAGTGCAGTGTGTATGTAGGAGGTTGCAGTGCTCATGAGTATGTGTATATGGATGAGATGGTTAATATTCAGGAAGTTTTACTGCATAGGGTTCCATCCACGATTCAGCAGTTGACGTATAACTCTGGCGACAGTCTCTCTCTCTCTTTCTTCTTCTTCTTTCTTCTTCTTCTTTCCTTCTTCTTCTTTTCTCTTCTATGGGGGTCGATGTTTCTGACAGCTTCCTCTCCCTGGCTCGGTCAAACACATCGTCCCTCAACAATTGTTTGTCTCAGATTTTTAACAACATCCATCCACCTTCACTTCTGGTCTTCCTCTGCTCTCCCACTAGGCACCATCTCTCTCTCTCTCTCTCTCTCTCTCTCTCTCTATATATATATATATATATATGTATGTATATATATATATATATATATATTATATATATATATATATATATATATATATATAAATAAATATATATATATATATATATATATATATATATATATATATATATATATATATATATATATGAATGTAGATAGATAGATAAATAAATATATAGGTAGTTTGTATCTATAGAATCATTTTCCCTAACAAGAGATAGATCCAGAGAAGTATTATTGCTGTCAGTGCCAGCCACAGCTAGCCCGGCTGTTATCACCTGGATTAGGGTTCTGAGTTCATAATATATATATATATATATATATATATATATATATATATATATATATATATATATATATATATATATATATAATGTGCGATATGTGTGTGTGTATTTGTGCCTAAGTAAAAAAATGTATTTAACCTCTTATATTTCCCTCTCGTCGGGTACCCTTATGATGCTGCTTTATATAGTTTATGTATGTTACGGAATTTTAATTAAATCTTTTCTCGCGTTGATTTTATTTTTATCACTGATATGAACTGCAGACTGGTCCGTTTCTGAACTTAACATTTCGTGATCAAAGTTCTAGTGGAACTTATTTGAAATTTTAGGCAGACTTTGTTAACCGCAATGGAAACAAATGAACGTTAGGAAGGTGTAAATAGATTACTATGGTTTCCTTTTGCTTAATAAATTTTGTAGATGATTGTATACATTTGCTAACAGGTTTGCATATCTACATGAATATGTATGTGTGTGTGCATGCAAATTATATATTCATATGTTCATGGAACCAAAGTCATGATTTAATAATGCATGTATGATTGACTTAGGTCTAAGCGAGGAACACTTTTGTGTATTGTGGCATCAAGTTTTTACTTTTACATGTAACTCTAAACTTTCTTTTAAGGGCAAAGGACCCTTTTTGAAATTACTTGAATAATTTCATTTTTTACATTGTTACCAGTTAGTGCGACATTGCTTAAAAGGGAGCTCACGGGTTCTTTCCAGAACATGCACATAATCATTTTATATATCTGGATTTTTGTATCATTAAAAAATGTAATTCAATAAAAACTTCATAGCACAAAATACTCGCGGCAAAATTCATGGATATCGAAGTACATTATCTTATTTATGTATAAAGGCGGGGTTGCCATTTTACTGGACCACAGGTCTTACTTCAAGGAAATAATTCCCTCTCTTGTTCACTGCAGGAACAAACGTCTGTTTTGTCACAGTGCTCACTTTGTGAATCCAGCATTAAAATATGGACATTGTTTGACTCATGTTTTACCGGCGGCAGCCGCACACCAGCGTTAGTTCCTTGCAGCGACGAATAACCTTCGGGGTACTGGCAAGGTCATGTAAATCTCAGGCCAAGGACGTCCAACTCAGATATCGGGGTCGAGGCGTCGGTAAATAGTGCTTCGTTGGGTCGGATGCTGTGGATGCTTTTCCTCATACGTAAGATTTAGAAGGAATTTGGTGTAGGCTTTCTTTTTATAACTCATTCATCTTTTTTAACTTTTACCTTGAGAGGGGTTTTGTTTGGCTGGCTTTCAGGGTAGTCATCTTTATCATCTTGTTTTTCAGTCTTATTCAGGATCTGATTTACAACAGAGAGAGAAAGCTAATGGTTGTTAAGTCATCAGAGGAATTGGGAGCCAGAGAAAAGGAGGGGAACCGGAGTTCGAATATTGCATGGGGAGGAAGTGGGTGGGGGCCGGGGAAGGAAATTTTGGAGTAGCGTGGGAGGTAGGCCTAAAGCTGAAGTGATGAAGTGAATAGGTCTACGTCCATTACTAGGGATTTTTGGGAATCTCATGTCCTAATATGTGCCTTTCGGAGTAACACACCTTATACTGTATTAGAGTGCCATAGTTATTAGTTCATCAGATATGAAACCTTTAATTAAAAGGTCATAGTTTTATTTAGCATGAATTACAGCGTATCACCTCAAAACTAATACAAGTGCATCCGTTGATGCTCGATCAGTCTGCAGTTTGATTGGAGGGTGGGGCATCCTTGGATATGCAATCTTTAGATAAAACATCAATACACTAAGAATTAAAATCTTGGACTCAAGAAATGTTGTTTCATAAATAAGCTGAAGCGATGTTTTCTTGACTTCTTTGATTACTTTGTATGATTTTTATATAGTGTACGTTAACTATATTTTAAACACTCAATCATCCCGAAAAGTGATTTTTGCAACAGTCATTGGTGTTAATAATTGTTATTAATGTAATGTTATGCAACATTCATTTCTTGGAAAATCAGTTAAATGTGCTCGTGAAACTGATAGTATTTTAGGTTAAGGAATGATATGGTATTATCAATGAAATTTGCTCATGCAACTGGTAATACTTGAGGCCTAGAAAATAGTTTGGTATTCGTCATATTTTTGTGAATAAGCTGAAGATCCACGGAGCTAAAAATAATTCTCAATCCATTTTTTGCCACAGAAAATGGACGTGTTTTTAATCTACAATTGTAGCAGTGACTTACTTTCCTTAAAATTTTTATTGATTTTCCATAGAATTTTTAGATTGATTTCTTGTGAAGGAGCTAGTCCAGAATGCCTTTTGTCTCACAATACCCATCATCTTACAAGAAATGAATTTTGCATCTTCTTACAAGAATGTTGTAGATCTTAGCTTGGAACTATCATGTGAATAGGGAAATGGTCGAATCTTAGCTTGGAACTATCATGTGAATGGGGAAATGGTCGAATCTTAGCTTGGAACTATTATGTGAAAGGGGAAATGGTCGAATCTTATCTTGGAACTATCATGTGAATGGGAAAATGGTCAGATCTTAGCTTGGAACTATCATATGAATGGGGAAATGGTCAGATCTTAACTTGGAACTATCATGTGAATGGGGAAATGGTCAGATCTTAGCTTGGATCTATCATGTGAATGGGGAAATGGTCAGATCTTAGCTTGGAACTATCATGTGGATGGGGAAATGGTCAGATCTTAGCTTGAAACTATCATGTGAATGGGGAAATGGTCAGATCTTAGCTTGGAACTATCATGTGAACGGGGAAATGGTCGAATCTTAGCTTGGAACTATCATGTTAATTGAGTAATGGTCAGATCTTAGCTTGGAACTATCATGTGAATGGGAAAATGGTCAGATCTTAACTTGGATCTATCATGTGAATGGGGAAATGGTCAGATCTTAGCTTGGAACTATCATGTGAATGGGGAAATGGTCAGATCTTAGCTTGGATCTATCATGTGAATGGGGAAATGGTCAGATCTTAGCTTGGAGCTATCATGTGAATGGGGAAATGGTCAGATCTTAGCTTGGAACTATCATGTGAATGGGGAAATGGTCAGATCTTAGCTTGGAACTATTATGTGAATGGGGAAATGGTCGAATCGTAGCTTGGAACTATCGTGTTAATTGGGAAATGGTCAGATCTTAGCTTGGAACTATCATGTGAATGGGAAAATGGTCAGATCTTAGCTTGGAACTATCATGTGAATGGGGAAATGGTCAGATCTTAGCTTGGAACTATCATGTGAATGGGGAAATGGTCAGATCTTAGCTTGGAACTATCATGTGAATGGGGAAATGGTCAGATCTTAGCTTGGATCTATCATGTGAATGGGAAAATGGTCGCAGTGGTAAAAAATATATCTGTGAAAAGGAAGGAAGATTTCGAAGTACTGACCATCTTAACAACGAGTCATCAGTTACATCAGTGGGAAAGATTGTCAACGTGTGACAATAGTATCTTCCGGAAAAGCAGTGAAACTCCTCCAGCATCATTGTCTGTACACATAAAACGTGATTGCCTGAATAAAAAATTAAATCTGAATGCCTTGAGCTGGAGCCAAATGTCTCTTGGTTGCGTAATATCACCGTGTTTGAGTCAAACTAATGGAATTGAATGACTGGCAAGATTTACATTATAGATTTGTGTGATAATTGTAGCGGTAGGACAGATGCATTTTGTTGAATTGTCATATACCATTAATGGGTATAGAACTCTATACGTATCAACTCGATGACTCAGTTGAGTTGAAATCGGTTATTAATAGTTGGTAGGCCTTACACGATGCTTTTTATTTTTCATGGAATATAAAGTATTCCCTGAAATCAATCAGATTTTATTCGAAACAGTTGCAAAGAGTTTTGTAAATACAAACGCTGAAAGATTATTATTTGTATAACTGTGTATTTATTTTATATCACATTTACTCACGTCTATGTTTTACTTCAATTTTTTATGAATATTAATGTACCCCTTCAAGACATGTATTCCTGTATCGTTTATCTCATAAGGCATATAGAGCACCAAATCATTAATACTGTGTAGTGGAGAGGATAGTCGAAGGTCATTACTTACACGTTTCAAGCCATATGCTTGGAAAACACAATTAGGACCTCACTGTGTATCTGCTCCTTTTGCGTTCTCCTTTCCGTTGTTGAACTCTTCCCTTAACCAGATGAGAGAGTGTGTGCATATCTGTGTATACACACACACACACACACACACACACACACATATATATATATATATATATATATATATATATATATATATATATATAATAAGAGTAACTTTTGACTGACAGTTTTTTAATCTCCTCTGATATTTAATGCTTTCGTGGCAGGCAATAATATTGTTGTGATTAACAATGCCAGTATCCTTAAATATTTAATTGGTATCATTATAAGCTTTCCTTCTTCTTTATGCCTATTCCTGTCCATTAGGACCGTGGTAGGGCCAGCCCTAGGAGAGCTGTTAATCAGCTCAGTGGTCTGGTAAAACTAAGGTATACTTAACTTAAGTTCAGTGGTATCTCTGGCAGCTTCCGATTAAATTGGACCCTCATATTAAGCCCTTGACATTTTTTTTTTTTTAACTAGCATTAGACGTGACTGTCCCTGTTTAGCTATTGCGTTGATTTCCCAGGTCTTGAGTGGGTGGACAAGGTGTTTGGCTGCTGATCATATATAGGCACGTTTGGTCGCCAGGACGTTATGCATAAATGCACTGAGCCTTTTTCCTTGCCCCTGATGCTTATTGGCAACCATAATTTAAAACTTTAAAACTCTTCCTCATGTACGTTCAAATTCCTTATCTTTTTGGCCTTTGTCGATACCGGTACCAGTACTTAGTCAATTTACATTTTCCCACTTGTTCTCCTTTCTCTTCTTTCTCCATCATGATGCTGAAGTTAAGTTATCCGGTGAGACTCTATTTTTGTGACTAATCCTCCAGTGGTATGTAATTTATACCACCATAGCTTGAGAGACGCCATTCTAACTTCATTTATTTGATCTAAACTGAATTAACACCATCCCAAAGTCATTTCCTCTTCCCAAACTTGATTGTTGTAATCCATTTATCCCACACTCAGCTTTACGCCTTCTCAGCAATCCTTCATTTGTCTCTGAAGTTCTTGGTTTCCTCGAAGTATCTTGAGCATGCTTTTCGGAATTCTTTCTCCTTATCAAGAGTAGTAATATATACAGATTGACAGAAGAAAATTAAGTACTGTTCATTGAGAAAGAGGGGAAAAATATGCAGATCATACAACAGCTAAGATTTAACGATAATTTCAGTATGAACAAAGAGGATTACGTTAAGTACAACGTATGTGATACAAAAAAAAAATTATCTTGACATTAAAACATCGAATCATATAAAGGATATATTTACATGATATGAGACCTATCAAACCAATACAACAATACACATAATAATATGTACAAAAACGGAGGAGAATATCTGACTTTTATGCAGCGTACTTAAAATCTCTGTACTTGAGATTACGGCTTTATTTTGTAGGTAATCTAGTTTCCCTCCTCCCCCCTTTTTTTTACTCAAAGATGAACCTGTGCCACTATGAAAATCGATGCTGACTTTGAGTTGGCGTTCGGTACATCCTGCATAAGCCCTAAAATTATATTTTAGTCAAGTATTTTTGTAAACCAAAACAAAAACGCTTTAGTTTCTGAAATTCGGCTTAGTATTGTGAGTAGGATCTTAAGATTAAAATCTGAAATCAGTTATTGATTGTTTACTCGATGTTAACTGTTGATAATACAGTTGATAAACGACGAAGCTGCTTACTTTACTGTTTTACCTTAGTGGTAATTACAGGTGTTGGTTGGAGAGTGATATCCAGAGATTCTATAATATTTCGACCGAATGAATTGAGTTGATAACAGTTATTTATCGAAGACCCTAATATTCTAATCTCTTCATGAATGGTGTTCCGGTCGGAGCACACGGTAAAGTACATGATTAAACAATAGGAACAAAGTTGAAAAAAATTCAGCCGAAGGAAAGCAAACGAGAGACCAACATTAGAAAGAATCGCGCCCGTTACACTTTGAAAGGTTTGATGCATGACTAATGAAAAGTGGGTTTGCGTTCAAGATGCCAAAGTGGCAGGAGTGGATGGGGAGGTTGAGTAGTGAGTTTCTTCGAGATGGCACACTAACTCCTTCGGGTACAAATACAGCCTTTGACAATTTTGTGTTGCGCTGTCTTAAGGCCTGAGGCTTTTTCAGGGTTTTAGCGCCAGCTGTCGTCAGCATCCGAACTGTCTTTGCAATGCTGTTCTGAAGACCATGCATGAGGAAATACAATGGACAATAGGAAAATTTTTATCATTGTAATAGAAGGGTAGCAGTAAAGGTCTTCAAATTAGCAGTCTCAATATTATGTAAATCATAATTGAATTTTTACTTTGTACACCTAGTAAGAAGATTATTTTCTTAATTGGGTTAGACGAACAAACAAATATGAATTTTTCAATAATTGATGTCGACTATCAGCAAATTTGTGAGGTTATGGTGAAACGGACGAGTTTTAAACCAGATAAAGACAGCTAGGATTAATTCTACCTTTAGGAATGAAAGGGGTTTTAGCAATTCTCCTGCTATACTGCTCCTCAAACAATCGTATCTGTGTGTGTGTGTCTCTGTATATTTTGTAAATCAGTCAGAATTAGTATTTGGTCAAAATACGGAATATACGAATTGTTTGCGGTCAGAACAGAAAAGTTCGTACAAGGCTCCGTGGGTTGGTAACTTCTTGAGAAATCTTATACGGGTGTCAGAATGTTGTGAATAACTGCTTAAAGAATTTGAAGCTTTGTATACTTGCTTACGAGGAATAAGCAGTTTCTTCTTCAGTTAAGCTCAGACTTTTATGAATATTTTCAGTTTTGTAAAATAGATACGGAAATTACAAAGTTAGTTTAGAAAATATTTTTCGTAAAAAATTTGAAGGCTTAGAAAGATTTTCTTGGACATTGATTCATAAAATTCTTATTTAGGAATATGAAATGATTGCAAAATGTATGTTAGTGAATCCAACATGATTTTTGTGAAATGTATGCAGAGGAATGTAAGGAATTTCCTACGAAGAATGTCGGCTCGTTTCATGCATTGTTTAATGAGTATTGAAACATGGGCTTAACAAACATGCATATTACAGTTTGAATTCCTTTGATATAATTTACGGTGATAACCCTTCTAATAATACACTACTATTTTCCGTCTCCTGCCATAAGAGTATCGGTAGTTTTGCTACAGTCATTGTTTGGTCGTAATGTTCTGGTAAGCTACATAGATTAAGAGGTAAAAGGTTTAAGGTATTAGCCACTGTTCATTCCTCCCATAAACCACCGGAAGCTGTACATACCTGGAGAATTTACACCATTTTCACTGCTCATTACGCGATTGTGAAAACACCACTGAATGGCAATGGTGAAAACGAGGAACTTTTGTTTGAGTTGCTTTCGTAGGAGGAAACCAATTCTGGAGAGTGAATGAGCGCTTTACATCCTAAAGGAACTCCTTCATGAAGATATTTGTGAATATATTCCTTTTCAGTGGCATCCATTAAGTCATATTTGTACTTTTAAATTTGTGTCTTTGGATTGCTTTATAATTAAGATTCATTTGGTGTGAAAAAATCTCTGAATAATATTGATATATTCTCTGCATTGTTCTTGGGTGAGGTTGTAGATGTTGGGTAGGTTTTCGTGCGCGCAAGAATGAAATGAGAATTGGGATGCTTTGGAACAGTCTATATCTTAAAATAATACTCCGTATCGTGATTATTTTCTGAAGGAGATTTAGTTAAATTTATTTGAAAATTAACGACTGACATTTTATGAATTTGCTTCTCTGACATAGCAGTGACATTTGCTCTTTTGACATGGTACTGACGCCTGTCACGGTGTGAATGTTCTCTGCACCAAGGCCAACGATCAAGTTGCGAGTGAAGACTAAAAATAACTATGCTCCTTAAATTGTATGACTGACACAATAGTAATGGCTTCCTCTTCACCATCATCACCAAAATATGTTTCAAATTTCGACCCAACATCTTCGAAATGATGTAAATTATTCATTATGCTCCTGTGTGTGTTGATCACGAGTAACAGGCCTTTCTGATCTCTCGTTTCTTTTATTGTATATTATTTCTATAGAATTTGGAATATTTAAGCCAATGTCTCATTGCACTTATATATTCAGTTTCATAGAGTATATTAATATTGTATGCTATTGCCCAAGTTTCATTTCATGTTACTCATGAAAAGGATTTTCTGTGGTTGTAGGTGTCAGTCGCAGGCACGCGCACTCACAAAATGTTTAGCTGATATACTTTACCATTGTATTTTGGCTTGGGTTCTTTGAAATGTATTTTTGCTTCACAGAGGACTTTGCTTAGTGAGTAATTTATATACTATAATCATTGTGTTAGTTTTATAATGCTTAAATTTTCGGTAATTCAAATCAATTTTATGCTCCAAAAATACTCCGAGTTAGTGCTTCATGTGAATTTTTTTTTTTATAATCTTCCGATGTCATGACGCACATAAATTTTCTTTGCAGCTGCTGGTTGAGTAATGGTCCCTGCCTTGTCAGAATATGAAAATAGTCAGCTAGGTATCATAGATGGGATTTATCACAGATGGGATTGGGCCTCACATCTTAAGTCAATTTTGGGATTTCCAACCACCTGGCAATGTTTGAACATGAGAGTTATCAACAAGACTGTTTATGTTTATATCTTAGTGGCTGAACTGTCCTTTGAAACTGGCCAATGGATGCCAAGGATAGGTTGGTTCTTGGCTTGGCAGACAGCTTGCCAAGATAATTAGAGAGAGGGGCTGACTATCTACGTGCAGTACTCTCGGTCCCATCCAGTACGTTTGGCCTACACTTCAGCCATCCAAATCAAATTGGTACCATCCCTCTGGGTAGGATGGGGTGTAGCCATTTGGAAGTAAGCTCCTACTGACATCATTACTGGAGGATTACACTTCATTAGGGCAATATCTTTTTAAAATTTTCAGACAGTTTTTATTTTTCATTAATTTATGTTAACTTTTCCTCAATGTTATCTTGAAATGTGCAATGTTAAGGCTTCAAATAGCTCTAAACCTCTTGACCATCCCCCAACATAAGTGATGACTTCTGGTGCTAATATGGATGTTGATGGCTGCATTGATGTTGAAAAAGGGAATTCAGCTTCTATGTCAGGTTTAAGCGTAATTAATGTTGAGAGTCTTGGTGATACATTGGCATCGATGATTTTAAATCAAAGTAAAGTTCAGGAAATTTATCACCAGTACCTTCTAGTGAAGAAGAAGACTGCCCCATGCCCAAGCTAAGAAGAGCAGTACAAATTAAAATAAACAATTTTGAAGTATTTCAGGTGTATGAAGTTATTTCTGAATATCATTATGAGACCATTTTTGTAGGATTTAAAGCGCAGGGAAAAATAAAATAAAATAAATAAACGTGAGAGAGGACAGCGAGAACCATGGTTCTCATACAAAAGTCATGAGAACTTTTAAATGCACGCTGCAGTGTGTCAGATATGATGTGACAAATGAACGATACTTACACACATTACTTATATATATATATATATATATATATATATATATATATATATATATATATATATATATATATATATATATATATATATATACACACATACACACACACAAGCTACTTGGTGTGAAAAGAATCTGTGCCCGAAATTGTTGTTGAAGAATATCTTATTGCTTGTAGTAACGTTAAAAGGGAATATATAAACTATTTCAGATTCATGTAGTATCTACCAAGAATTGGCTACTATGTGCCATGGAGAAATTTCTTGACCTAAGAAGAAATCCCTTCTCCTTAATGCCCAACCAAACCGCAGTCCTTTGTGCTCACATACATAAGCATACAAGATAGTGAACTTTTGTACATAAACCTTATCTGCATTACTTGTATGGGAAAGGGGTGATTTTAACAGAGATTTGTAAGGTTTTCCAGAACAGAAAATAATAGTGATATGCCTTCCCATTTTTATTTAAGAACAGAAAGAATACATATATGCCAGATAAAAGTCTCAATAGTGATACAATCTAGAGCATGGAGCTTGCACATCCAGTGCTAAACACACCGTTACAACTACATTGAAGAGATCGTTTACAAATTGTTCCCACAGTACCAGACAGACGTATCATCTTGACAAAATTCAGATGCAAAGTATATAACTGTAAAGTATGTCAGATGACTCCTGAAAAAGACTAAGGATTTTGTTCGGTCTGAAAATCTAAAGACATTGCTCACATTGAAAAAAAAAATGCGAGGACAAAATGCGGAGTCTTCAGAAATATTCCAAATGAACAAATGCCTTTCCTAAAAATATGGAACTCGTGACTCCTGGTAAAGAGGCACTAACCTCCTCTGCTGAATCTTCTCCTTCAAAGATGCTCAACTATGGGTTACCATCTCAGACAAATTATTTGTCTGATTAAGGGGTAGATCCTATTACTGAAAAAATGGAATAGTGTTAAATTCACATGTCTCAGAGGAGGTATGTTGTCCTGATAGCTCTTCATCTTTAATTGGGAATGAGGAAGACGACCTTCTCTCTACCGTCCATCTACAAGAAATGGTAGATTACCAGCATCAGTTAGTTAGAAATTCTTTCTTCAAACAAGGTAGCTGGATCAATAGATGTATAATTTAAAATATAAAATCAGGATCTCATTTGTCCCCAGTCTTCTTGACACTACCAGCACTGCACCTGGCTATACACTTTTCCAGCTATCCTAGAAACAATTGTTGCTAGTCAGCTACCCGAGACATAATTACTCTTTGTCATAATTTGCCATTCCTGTAAAGATTACCTACTCATTCTTGTCTTACTAAGCGCCAAAGCATCACACGCTCTCTACTTTAACAAATCAAATATCATACTTTTTTTCTGCACCACCACCACGCATATTCAAATCCCAAGACTTCTTACTTTATTTTTTTATATAATATCTGTGCTCGGTATGGAAATGTAAACCCCACAATCCTGGCCATTTAGTGACGCTACGCAGAGAGGTGAGAATGCTATTATTTTCTTTCCCTGGCATTTCGGAACAGACAAATTGTGGTTACCTTTGGTCCAAAAAGAAGCGCATCTCTCATTAACGTAGCATTTCCTTTCACTAAGCTGCTCTGCTGCCAGGGAACACATTAGATTTCTATCCCAAATCTTTGGCACTTCTTAGTGCTGTGGTTGCTGGGTTAGACATTTTACTGCATCTGGGTAGCAGTTTTAATAAATACACTGACCTGATGCTTATGTTAGCTGAAGGCCTCAAGGGATAGAGGCTCATTCTCCATTTAGGGGGGCATTTCCTTCCGCAAAGGCTTCACAAACATTTACTAAGCGTCCTTTTACCTTGGCATACCGTGTATTAGAATCCCAAGTCTTTGGCACTCATTGTCAGTACGGTTCTGGCAGTACCGCAGGATGATGAAAGCCTTACAACTAAAATCTTATTATGATGGTCGGGATACAGATTTCTTCTTGATTCCTCTATCTGAAGCAAATAGATATAACAAAAAATAACATACGTCGCTGATCTTAAGGAAGGAGCTTTTATTGTTTAACAAAGCTCAGCGTATATATGTATCTTTATGGCGGTTTTATAGTGTTTTATTCACTATTATGTATTGAGCTCTCAAATGCTTTAGTAGAGGACTTTTTGAATAGATACAGAATGGGATAACGCTATCCTATTTACTATTATGTACGCAGATCAAATGGGATGCTTCTCTTGTAATATCCTTTTGTAGGCGACATTAGGAAGGATACCATACTGTAGTCATCTAGTAGTTAGATTTTAATTACAGAGAATATATCACATTTAAATAGTTGTAATATTTTCTTTTGTTCCTCTGTATGTTTAGCCAGATAACCAGAGCTTAGTATTTGTTCTTGTAATCTTGTTTTCCTTATGATTAGTATCCAAAAATAGAAGCAAGTTGTTTAAGAAAGAAAAGGGCAAGAACAGATTCAACCATTTATTATTATTATTATTATTATTATTATTATTATTATTATTATTATTATTATTATTATTATTATTATTATTATTATTATATGTAGGTAATAGACCCACTTTTAAGCATGTAGCATTGAAGGTGATTGCTGCATCAAATTTATAAAGTATTCTGTGTCTTCCTGATAACTGATTATTCAGGGTTATTGCATTTTGTCGTTAACTTGCCGATGTTTGTCATTCTTGGAGAGGAAAGCATCCTCCGTGGAGTTGTAATTCGGGAGCCCAATCTTCGTCAGTGTTGATCTAGGCTAGTTTCACTCAGGCTCCGCTGAGCATGATCACGCCGAAAGACGGGGTTAGACTGTCATTCCTGGTTTTTGTTGTTGTTGCTTTTGTTGAGCTGGCTTTATGCTAGCACGGGCTCTTGCTCATAGAGCAGCCCGTAAGTGTCATTCGATATTATAAGTGAAAAAAGTGGTCTTGAATAAATGAGTAAAATAATGGCATGACAGTGAAAACATGGTCCTGAAATGGAACGTTCGACAGGTAGGATTAAAAACCCATTTAAACTTTCAGGTGCCCATCAGTGAGAAAGAGTGATAGTAGCGAGTTGTAAATGGCCAGTATGAGAGAAAAAGCAGGAAAATAAAAAAAATGCTATTGAGATTCCATACCATATTTAACTTACTTTGAAAGGAAAGGAAAAATGTATCGATCTATAAGAGTAGGGATAGATGGAGGAAAAGAAAACAATATTTAGTAAGGGAAAAAGTTGTTTTCTTGCCAAAATCGAAGGCAAGACGTGTGATTGTGTTTGTTTGTCAAGGAGAACTTTGTACTGTCAGATTATTTAATGGCACTTGACCTGTGTTTGGCCCTCAGAGGAGGACTGCAGAATGTAAGAGTATAATTATGTTTTGTTTTTATCTCCCTTCAGCAGGCGATGAAGAAAGTCAACAGCTTAGGTGGTAGAGCGATAGTTGAAAGGTCTGATCGTTAGATGATAAGCAGCTTAAAGGGAAATGAAATATCGTACTCTTGTTGAACTTTAGTTGAGAACTGAGTAATGTGAAAAATTACATCCCAGTGGGACACTCTAGTTTGGTCCCCGATGGCCTCCAAGACATCTTTTAGGAAAAGGCTGAGTTGCAATCGAGACATTACAGTGTCTCCTTGCCCGTGCTCCTGAAGTTGAGAAGGCTGGAATGTAGTACTGTGGTAAGGACAGTTGCAGGATGATTTTGAGGTCCAGGGTGAGGGGATGGGACAAGGTGTGGTTGTTGGTTGCTTGGTTTAAGTCTCTTTGTTGTGGCATGGAACTGGTGCTGATTTCACTGCTTGGTCGCTTGTTTCTGTCTGTGGCTGTAGGGGTGTCGTTGGTCTGGGTGGCAGTGCTGATATTGCAGCTGATCTTGGTGGATTTGATCTTGCTTTCAACTGTGCAGTGCGGGCTAATCTGGTGCTGCATCGTTTGAACTACGCGTGATGAGTTCAGAACAGTTGGGGCGCGTAGGTGAAGTAGGCTCCCCTCTTTTTCAACTTGTTCAGGCATAACTTGGTCTCATGTCTTTTACTATGAAGGGTGCAGATTGCGGGCCCTCTGCAAGTCATGGTGATGACCATACTGCTGACAGTGGTAGCATCTAAGAGGCTCAGGAGTGTAATCCTCTGTAAGGAAAATGGGGAAATAATCCCATATTCTAAGTCATATTTGGCTCGGAACTGTTCCTCTGAAAGTTGCCAGGATCTTCTGTGAAGGCACTTTGTGTTTTGTTAAATACCTCTCGATGTGAGGGAGCTCCAGCGGAGGGTCCAGAGTGAACTCCATTGGATAAACTGTTGACAGTTGCTCGATCTTTTGGTGTAACAGTAAATTCTCCTCTGTGGTTCAGTCGTGCAAAGATATTGATGCCTGGGGGTTCCCACTCAAGAACCACCACCACAGCATACAAGGTCTGTTCTTCAGCTGGAAGTGCTCGAAACTTCGGCAATGGAGGGTACTCACTCATGTCCATGACTGGAGGAGTAAGAGTTGAGGATTGAGTGGGGAAGGAAGGAGGGAGAGGAGGAGGAGGATGAGGGGGTGAGGGGGAGGAGGACAATGGGGGGTTTGAGGATGTCGAAGGACGAGGGGTGGGGGGGGTTTGCGAGGAAGAGGTAGGGAATGAAGGGGAAGATAGATTGGAAGGTTCTGCAGGTGTTGCCAAGTTACATCCAATCATCTTCCTCACTGAAGGAGGGTGACCTTTGTCCATGAAATAACCAGAAGGCAGCTGTCATTCTTCTTAGAATGGGTCATGGTTCTCACTTAACTCTCACAACTTTAACACTTCCAAGCGTCGAAGGAATCCAAACAAACAACTATAGAAAGGCGAGGGATGAAAGCTATGAAACTGCCAAAACAGTCAAGGGGGTAACCACTAACCAGCTGGGGAGGTTCTGTTATGTAAAGCCTGACATTTGTGGCGAGTACTGCTCGTTTTTTACGAGATGGTCAGTAGGGGTCAAATGTCTACTAACTGCTGATTGGCTGAGAAATTCACGCTGTTGACTGGCTGACAAGATTTCCTCAAGCGCCAAAAACTTGAGGTTGATGATCTCTCTGCTGCAGCCTTGCTGAGCGCAGGCTGGTGTGTGACATCACTGTCTGGTATTACCCGGCAAATACTCTGTTGCAGAACCTTACTGGGTAATACCAGATAGTGACGTCACTTACCAGCCCCACTGCTCGGCAAGGCTGGAGTAGTGAAACCATCAACCTTAAGTTTTTGGCTTGTGAGGAAATCTTGCCAGCCAGTCAATGCCACAAATTTTTCTCAGCTAATCAGCAGTAAGCATACATTCGACCCCCTGCTGACATTCTTGTATACAACGAACAGGACTCACCATGAATGAGTCTACTCCTGTCTGTCAGTGTGATCATGCTCATCGGAGCCTGAGTGAAACATGGCCTAGCCCTAGACCAACACTAACAAAGATTTTTTCCTGAAGAAGGACAACTCTGCTGAGGATGAACTCCAGATTCCAGCTACTATCGTCATTACTTTGTAACTGATACAATGTGTTCAGGATGATAGAGAAAACAGTATAAATTAGCTGCAGCTATCAATTTCAGTGCTATATTATTATTATTATTATTATTATTATTATTATTATTATTATTATTATTATTATTATTATTATTATTATATTATTATTGCTGCTGCTGTGCTCAAAAGCAGAAGCAGAGGATCCGGTTGGAAAAGACAGAAAGAAATGGATTGCAACAAATGCTGTTGACAAGACTGTAGTTGTGTTCATGGAACATGAGGCTTGTGTTGTGTGGAGCAGTGGACTGAAAATAACGAAGGTCTGAAAAACTCTGGTGGAAGGATTTCCATACCCAAAATGGTATAGAATTGAAAGGAAGAAAGCTCAGATTATACCCAGAATGGGTCTTCATTACAGTTTCATGAAGTTTTTATTCTTTTTAACTGCTACAATTGTTAATTTAATTGTATTTGATAATATTAGTTCTAACACTGTTTTACCAGAAATGATAATACCACAGAAACCTTTGTCTTCTCGATTAAGAAAATGTGATTTAGTAGATATTTTCATGAAAAAGGTAAATGTTTACAATGATTGTGTTATTCTGATAGGTTTGTGGTATTGAGGGATGGCTCACCTTAGCATGCCACCTGGAGGGACTCCTACTTGAGAAAAGATATTCAGTTCACATTTGTATCGCAAGGTGACAATATGTAGGTCTCCAGTAAGGCAAATTCTCAATAATCACACACACATAAATAGCAAAAGTACCTTAATAAATGAAAAAAAAAAATGTAGAGAAAGTCAAAGGGCGAAAAATTGTAAGTTCTCTTCTGTGCTAATCCGTGCAAAGTTAATGATTGGGAAATAAGTTCCCAGGACGCATATTCACCAACTGTATTATGGTTCGGGACCTTCCCTGAAAAAAGCAGGATGCCATAGCTTAAAAACTAACCATAGAATCCTCTTGAAAATAATCTCAATATGTTTACCACGCCCAAAATACATGTCCACTTTTGCGGCATGTTTAGTACAAGCCTGTTGGGGATTACCGTAAAAACAAACAAAAGACTGAGCGCCCTCCCGTTCTCACTTGTCTTGCCGAACCATAATACAGTTGGGGAGTATGCTCCCACCCGGGACTGAAGTCTCTAGAGACAGGTTGAGAGAGGCTTTGGGTGTTGGTGAAGAGAGGCGTAGGAAGAGTACGTGGGGAAATCCTATTGAATAGCAAACTCACTCATGTCTGTGTGTGTGTGTGTGTAGGTCTTTGAGTATAAATGAAACAATTTTTTTCGTGGGAAAATGACTAAAACAAAAGCATTTCTTTTATTCTTTCATATTTCGTTTTATGTGTGTGTGTGTGTGTGTGTGTATGTACGCATCCTATTTGCATGCTTTAATACATGCAAGTTAAATCTAAACCGCATGATTATATGTTTCTGTTGACTTTTTAAGAAATTTTATAAAATGTTGACACGTTTCTCTGGCTGGTATGAGATTCAGAGCATCCATAGAGAAAGCTTGGTCTTTTCATGGAAAAGGAATCCCTTTAATTGAATCCAGAATTTCTGGTGATTGTGAGATATTGTTTGGTTTTAAATACCAAGTTTTTCATTTCCTGCAAGCACTGGTGTTTAATGGCCCCCCTCCCCCCATTGGCAGAGCACATTGGTGCGTAGGGGGTGATGCTGGTTTAGCAGTACTTACTTATTGCTTGGCAGTAGTAATGGGGTAGTTTTCTGCCTAGGTAGGCCCTCCATACTACCAAAGCGAGCTCAGAGCGTCCTGGCAAAGAATAGACCTCGTTAATCTTGATTTCCTCTTTCTGGTCTTTCATGTTTGTTTTTTTTTTCAGCAATATGTTGTAGGCATCTTAGAAATGACTTGGGCTATGGACCTGAATACTCTGGTGTTGACGCCCTCAACCCTTGCTAGACTTCTCAGTATGCAGGTACTAGTCTGTCAAAAGTAGGACTCCAACATCAAGCTATCGGTAATGGTGGTCACTGAATGCGCCATGCATTGGATTTGAAAGTGGAAGTGGTTTACTACACCCGCTGACCAGTGTTCGCCCGCCCTAAGGGAGGCCGCCCTCCTAATAGAAGACTGGTCCGCCAAAGCTCTGTCATTTGTTGAGCCTCGTAAATAAGAAGGAACTGCATTCCTCTTAAGCGAATGGACGGATCTAGCCGTAAAAATTCTATCGATACAAATTCATTCCCTATGTTGACATCCCGGGTAAAAATTCGAGTTTACGGGTGCGATCACCGAAATTCAGTTTTTGGTATTTTTCGATAGGAAAAAATGCGAGGTATGCCAGACTTATGATATTTTGTAATATTACGCACTTGTTGTCCCTTTAAATCGGTTAAAGGGACAGTCACATCCCACACACAACCCTCCCGAAATATATTCTTTAATATGCTATTAAATCCATTTTCATATTTTTTCATGGTATTGTACGACAATTTCGGTTGCTATAAGCCGTGTTGTTTGTTTATGAGTAAGTGTTTACCTTGAAGAATTCTGTTACTCACGGAACTTCTAAAGTTTGGGTGTTGTGTTGTTTCTGGGGCCCCTTTTGTTTTTTTTTTCTAAAGCCTTTAATTTATCGGTGTAGAACGTTCATTATGCCACTTGTAAGCAAAAGGGTACGATTCTAAGCTATAGGCCAAATTTTAGCCTGCCGGCGTAAGGAAAACAGAAAAAAACTGATGATAAACTCGGGTACATAAGCAGATTGTACTTTCTTTGGAAGATGTGAACAGTGTCACCAAAATGATGAAGTGTTCATGTGTTGGTGAAATTTCTCTTCATTACAGTCGGCTGTGATTTGTATAAAATACGTTGTATGGATTAAGCAAATAATTAATGACACAATTAACAACACATAACATGCAAGAAACAGTATATATTTCCTAGGGAAATGTATTTAAAAAATAATTGAGTGTGTTATATTTGTGGCAAGGTTTCATGAAACTTTGAACTTGCTCTTCTCAAAACAGTTTTCATGACTACCTATATATACTTATATGGCAAGAAAATCTACATTTTTCGCCGCATCAGAAAAGTTTTAAAAGTAATGGATTCTTTATGTTTTATAGAATATTTTGTGCATTTGAAATAAATGTTTGTGTTATTTTTTTCATGGATTTAAATTGGAACTTTATGATTAACAAAAATTAAAATGTAAGCATTTTTGAATTATAACAACTTGATTTTAATTGAATTTTGGACACGCGTTTGTATGCAGTGTAATGTACTTCAAATATATGTGAATAAATTTATAAAAGATAATAAAATAAAAATTTATTAATTTTTAAAAACTCTATAAGAATAGAACAAAAACGTCTATAACTAAAAATTTATACAATCAAATTAATGAAAGTTTAATGTTAAAACATCTTTTACTGTGCTAACAAATGTTCAGAGTTTCAGCGTATTGTTTCATTTTAGCAATAAGGATTTCACAATGAATTTTAAGAAGGACATATTAGACTTCCACCTTAAAAATGGGAATTTGAAGCACACACACACACACACACACACACACACACACACACACGAAGAAATGGTATGAAAGCCATTTAAAGTTTAAACCACCACAAATTCGTTATTATTCAAGTCGTAAAGATGACATTGGTGCCAAAAAGCAGCTTAACTGTCGTCTAATTTAAGACAATAGCAAATTGGAATAAAATTCTGGCTACTTTGACCATTTTCCGAGCCTTAAGACTTCTGCCATTCAGACGTTGTAAGCAAGGCATTTATTGAGTTTATGTGTCATAATTACTAGGAATAATATTGATACAACTACAAGCTCACACGCGCATACATTTGCTGCATCCTCACACAGACGTACGTCTCTGCATCCTTCTTGAAGTATCACAGTTAGTAAGTGATTGGTGAAACATTTTCTCAAGTTTGCATGCTGAGTGCTAACAATGACTGTAAGGTTGACATTAAGCATGCTAATGTAAAATTTGCATTGTCTGTGTGCAGGATCTTGTGATGTCACCTATATCTACTGTACATGGAAGATCATGTTCAAACAAGTCCTTTGGAAATCCAAACTTATTAGCAAATCAGTATGGTAAAATAGGAAGATTACGACTCAAAATTGCAGAAAATGAAGATTCCCGTGATAGCTACATTGTTTTCAGTTTTAGTGCCAAAGCAGCAAATGTTAATAGTGAGCCGAATGGGTGTACAGTTGATGATATCATTTTAAGTAGCAAGAATATATGATGCGCAAAATCTAAATGAATACCCTTTTAATTTAATACCTCAAGACATTATTCTAGCTTTCACTGAAAGAAAGACCCCTGTAATAGTATAGTTTGTAGCTCTTTACGAACAGGTGTTTTGGTTTAAAGGGGAAAAACAGTGCATGGTAAATTATTTCAAGGGTATAGATCACCAGATTTTTCCAGCATGATTTTTGTCTCAGATCTTTCAGTTCTGTGAAAGGGACCATCTACTCCAAAGAACTCTGTGAATTGCCCGAAGGAAAGATAAACTAAAAAAAGTCCGTCATATGCTTAACGGATAAAAAAAAGATGATAGATGAAAAACTCTGTGCCATTATGTCGACGTTCCTGATCGAGTTCTTTCGTGTTTATAATAACTTTGGGGAACATTTCCAAAACAGTACAGTAAATGCTTTCAGTATGGCCAAGTGAATATTAATGCCTGCATGAAATAGACACTTTAAATGCGGAAGAAGCACCACAAACGGTATTCATGTAACTCTGAAGGAAAGCAGTCTTTATCCTCAAAAGTTCAAAGAGAAATGATAGAAACGGTTAATGTATAGCACATTAGCACACAAGTTTCAAAAGAAAAGTAATGGATACAAGCAGAAATTAAAATTCCGCTTATGCTGCAGTAAGGATGAAGTTAGTGAGGAGGAAACAACAGATAGTGGGAATATCAGATCACTCTGGCAATTGAGGATGATTCGAAAAGGCCAGCACCAGTTCCGAACATCGATAAAAGTGTATCAGCTGAGGAGTCAGAGAAGAGTAGTCAGACGAACATCAACCCAGAAATTAGGGATACTGAACCACTTGATTTAGATAAAGACGCGCTTACTTGAAGAAACAACACAGAGACTATGAACACCAGAAGTCAGTGCATAAGTATTGAAACTGCCACCT